>NC_066848.1:12075895-12158475 GCF_001640805.2 Lates calcarifer
TTGCAGAAGATTGCAGTTGTACTTTCAAAAACCAACAATAATTGTCTGAGAGGGACACAGACTCCGGTCACTGGCATGAAAGGTGAACACACTAGACCCACTTTCATCACACTAACCTCCACAATGTTTCGCCTTGTTACATAAAGAGCACACAATTATCTGCATTGGCACTGAATGTTGGCATATACTGTAAATTGTAAAATGCAGAATTGTCCATTATGAACATAATTCCTGCAGACTGGTCTGAATGTATATCACTGTCCAAATATTGAAACCATCACAACTGGATACTACAGTTAGTGTCAGGGTTAGGCCATACAGACAAAGCATATATTGTCTGTAGTTATTTCATTGCACTGATATTGAGGAATGCAATAAATGAAAAGATGTAGAGAAACAGTCCAGTACTCTCCAGAGGAGACACTATGATGCACCTGCAGTGCCTCCTTGTGCCACTACTAACAGCATGTTTTGATTCACTAAAAACAGGACAGTGACCATGCACTGCAATATCAAAGTTAACACGTTAGCATTATCATTTAGACCTAATTCTACTAGATTAGAACTACATTTCACCATATTATTTATGTTGAAGCATCTTTTGTTCTTTTTTGTTTGTTTCAGACTGAAAAGCCAGAACGACGTCATACCTTTGCCTCCTTAGCTTTGCGTAAGCGCTACAGCTATTTGACCGACCCAGCAGCGAGTGAGTTTCCCATTTTTACTTTCATGAAATTTTAATTGATTTTAGATATTTCTGTAACTTTAATCAGTTTTAGTGCTTTAAGGTCCCTTCATACAGTGTACTTTTTCCATATACAATAGATACAAAATGAGATCTACATGACAAAACACATTCATCATTCATTTATTCTCTTCACCTGACACATACTCTCACATCATTTGTCATTCATCAAACATTTGCATGGTTTACTGTGTGTTACGCTTTGCTTACCCACCCCATGTTGACAAAAAGTCTCCCTGTTCCAGCTATTATGTTATTTTACATTTGTGAAAACACTGGGAATCATTGTGTGTCTGTTCGTTTATCATTTGAACAAAAAATGTTTCAATTCATGTTGAATAAAAATATTTTTTTGAATTGTTCTCATTCTTTCAGTGGCCATTTCACTCTTATTGGCTTTATGATTGTGTGCGGCTGTGTATTTAATGTGGTAACAGGTTGCACTTTACATTAACTTGATTTCCCCCACAGTGAGACTATGTTAGTGAGAACATTTTGCCATTTACAAGATATTGGCATACATTCCAGACAACCATTATATATTTTTGGAAAAGTTTTCATACTGCATTTTTTACTATTATCAGGACACAGGAGTTTTAAAAAATCTGAGATACTGTCTGTGTTTTATTATTCCAACCTTATCCATCTGAGTCTGTTGTGAAAACAATCATGTTGTTGACAATAATATGAACAATAATGACTTATTTTAACTATTTTGTAAAGTGCAATCTCATATTTTATTTTAAGTCATGACCAAACAAGTAAAGTGATATATTTTTTTATCAATGGTTTACACTTGTGGGGTCATCTCTGGCATTGGAAATGAACCAAATGAAAGGATAATCACATGTCAGTGAAACATATTTTGTAAAAGGCACTGTTGCAAGGAGGCAAATAGATTAAGCACATCAAAAGTCAATAGAATTGTTTTTGGTTACCATGTCATTTTTTGTCACCTCTACCATATGTGAAGCATTTTTGTTCCTATACACAATCCATTCTTTATCGGGTGTAGTTTGTCATTGGTCATTGATGTTAGACTATCACTTGTCATATCATCCTGGATTTTTGAACAGGGCCTTTCTTACATTTCATGTTGACAAAAAGTCTCCCTGTTTCAACTGTTACGTTATTTTAAACTTTTGTCTTGCTGCTGTGAATAACGCTGTTTCTGACTGACTCAAATTTCTCTTTCTGGTTTTTATGTTTTATTTCAAATTATTTTATGTTACATTTTATGTTTACTTCCTTATTGCTTTTGGTTTATATTATTGTTGAAGAAACAACTGATCGAGGCTCGCCGAGAACACAGCCTTCTAGCTACCCTCACAAACCTGTCTTTTCAACGAGATCTTATCAGGCGTGGTCGCCTGTTCCTGTCGCCGTCCCTGGCCAAGCCAAGTCTGGGTTTGGCTCCCTCTCCAGTTCGTCATCCAACACGCCCTCTGCCTCTCCATTAAAATCTGTCTGGTCCATCAACTCTGCCTCCCCAATCAAGACCAACATCCCTGGATCACCTGCCTCTTCTGTTAAGTCAGTTAGTGACATGGCCTCTCCCATCCGATCTTACAGAACCATCTCCTCTCCTATTAAAACTGTAGTCCAACAAGCCCAGTACCCGGCCCAGGTCACCTCTAGTCCCCTGGCTTCGCCAGGGAAAAGTGCCCCGGACCCTATAACTATGAAAGGACTGGCAGCATTATCTGCTAGGACCTCCCCTATAACTGTCTCTGGAGGCGGAAACGCTCTTCTTGAGAGAACATCCATAGGCATGACCCCACCAACCTCTCCCAAATCTTCTCTGAGTATGTTCAGTTCACCCCTACCATACAAGACTGTTGTTGGGGGCTCTAGTGGCACAGCATCTTCCTCCTCACCCATAAAAACAGTCCCTGGTCTCTCCTCTGTGCGCTCCTTTGCTTCAGATGTCACAGGTCCTGCAAGAAACCTGTTCTCATCTCTTTCGTCACCACTGAAATCCAACACCTCTCCAAGTGCTGCAGCTCTGATCAATGGAACTGTGTCTCCTACACAGTACCGCTCTTCATCCCCAACATCTCTTCTCACCAGCAGTCTGCAAGAGAGAATACAAGCAACCACCAATGCCGCAACTACAAGTGTCAATGCAGCCTTTGATGAGGTTGAAAAAACATTTAATTCTTGCTCTGCAGGCTATGGCACCTTGAAGTCTTTGTCCTCTTCTGCATCCTCCTCATATCAGTCCATGAGATCATCAGCTTCTAGTTCCCTTTATGCCTCTCTGAGATCCCCTCCTAATGCCACCACTGCTGTAACATCCAGTACAATGACTGTTCCAGTGTACTCTGTTATTAACGTGCTACCAGAACACCAGTTTAAAAAGTTACCTGAGGTGTCCAAGTCAGCTGCTGCCCTCCTGTCCCCACGGAAGTCGGTGCCAGCTGAGGTGAATGCTCAGTTGCAGTCCTCCTTTGCCAGAACTCTTTCCCCCATCAAAGCTCCTCTTTTTTCTGCTGGCCTGAAATCAAACACATCACCACTGTCGTCCAGCCAAGAGATTCTAAAGGATGTAGCCGAAATGAAAGAGGACTTGATACGAATGTCAGCCATTTTGCAGACAGACCCAAATTCCACAGCCAATAAAGGATTTCAGTCTGATTCTCCCAAAGAGGCAAAGATCGAGGACGAGGAGCCATATAGGATTGTGGAGAAAGTAAAGCAAGATTTGGTAAAAGTGAGCGAAATCCTTACTAAAGATGCTGTGAAAGATGGTAAGGTTTCCCTGGCAAGGGGTTCTTTGGATGACATACACTTCTCAAAAGTACAGGTTGAACAACCACCAAGCAACTGGAGCTATCCACCAAGATATGAGACTGTGGTTCCTCAAGCCAAATCAAAAACAATACCAGATAGAGATTTCAATCTCTCCAAAGTGGTTGACTACCTGGCCAATGATGTTGGTAGCAGCTCGTTCTCCAAAATGCATGACACAAAGCATAAAGCAGATGAGGGTAAGAGAGAAGGAGAGGGCAAGGAGAAGCAGAAACGTGTCCTAAAACCCACCATAGCAGTTCAGGAGCATAAGCTCAAAATGCCTCCAACAAACATGCGCTCTTCAGCCTCAGACAAAGAGATCAGTAAAGTAGCAGATGCACTTTTTGGAGCAGACACTGTGCTAGAATCCCCTGATGATATCTCACATGAACAGGATAAAAGCCCCCTCTCAGACAGTGGCTTTGAGACGAGGAGTGAAAGGACACCCTCTGCCCCTCAGAGTGCAGAAGGCATGGGTCCCAAGGCTCTTTTTCAGGATATCCCAGTTCCACCAGTGATCACTGAGACAAGGACTGAGGTTGTCCATGTCATCAGGAGCTATGAGCCCCCAGAGGATAACAAACAGCCTGCAATGGAGGATGCACATCCTGTCAGATATATTGATTCAGATTCTAAAGGGCATCTGAATCAAGCTACATCAAGTCCAGAACAGAATAAATGCTATTCAATAAAAGTCAGCCCAGATGAGGATCCAATGGGAAAAGGGATGCGGGTAAAGGAGGAGACTCACATCACTACCACCACCAGGATGGTTTATCACAAACCACCTGGCAGAGAAGCAGCGTCTGAAAAGTGTGAGGAGACAATGTCTGTGCATGACATAATGAAAGCTTTTCAGTCAGGCAAGGACCCTTCTAGAGAGCTGGCTGGACTATTCGAACACAAGTCTGGCAGTGAGGAAACCTCACCAAGAGTCCTCGAGGACATCAACTCCAAACCTAAGGTTGAAAGAATAATTGAAGTTCACATTGAAAAAGGCAATAAAACGGAACCAACAGAGGTCATCATCAGAGAGACAAAAAACCACGCAGAGAAGGAAATGTATTACTACCCAGGTAATAGACAGGAGGAGGAGGAGCCTGAGGAATCACTTCCAGTGTATCTTGACTCCCCTAGGGTGAACACACCCATGTCACAAGAGGAAGACAGTCGCCCTAGTTCAGCCCAGCTCATGGCAGATGACTCTTACAAAACACTAAAGCTACTTAGCCAGCAATCTGTAGAGTACAATGAGGATGAATCATCAGAACTCAGGGGTGAATCTTACAATTTTGCTGAGAAAATGCTACTCTCTGAGAAATTTGACCAGTCTCATTCTGACACAGAGGAATATCTGAGAGATAGGTCTCGCTTCCACTCACCAGACAGAAGCAGTCATAGTGAGGGAAGATCAGTTGGGCCAAGGACAGAGTATGTCTTCAGGTCACCGAGAAATGTGTTTGACAAATCCGGAAGAATGGCCAGTGTTGATGATAACTTTGACAAGCTGACACTTTTGCAGTATTCTTCTGAGCCTGGTAGCCCAAAGCAATCTGTTTGGATGCGTGTGCCAGATGACACACAGAACAAGGACAGAGAACAGCTTATGTATGAGGACAGAGTGGACAGGACTGTAAAGGAGGCAGAGGAAAAACTCAGTGAGGTATCTCAGTTCTTTCGTGATAAAACAGAACAGCTCAATGATGAGCTCTCATCTCCAGAGAAGAAATCTCGCAGACCAGACTTCAGAGAATCACGATCAGGGCCGAGCTCTACACACAGCAGTCCAGAGAGGTCAGCTTACAGAAACGGGGGTAGTGGAGAAGAGTGGAGCAGAGAAAGGCTTAGAGATAGGTTTAATGCCAGTGACAGAAAATGTGCCAGCTTACCCAGCAGTCCAGAGAGGAGAGTACTGCTGCAGTACAGTGATTCAGAGCCAAGAAAACAAGGAGATGGTAAATCACAGGGAAGCACAGGTGAAAGCTCCAAACCTTTTCAGATGTCTTCCTCCAAAGTGAGTGCAGTGAGGCTGAAATTTGAGCAAGAGGCTCAAAGGCAAGATAGGAGTCATCAGGGTGGCCAAAATTCAAGTCCTCCAATTAGGAAACTCCAGGAAAGTAAGCTACCCGTGTATCAGGTGTTTGCTGGTTCAGATATTCCAAAAACACCTGACAGTCCAGGAAACCAGAGGAGATGTCTAGATAATGAATCAAGTAAGTTCTCACCCAAGCATATGACCAGTGGAAAAGATCAGGAAGAGAAAAAGTTATTTAAAACTTGGGAGAGCCAAGGCTATGGGAGCTATAAACCCCAATCTCCTAAACTATCGCATTCTTTAATCCATGATTCTAAGAAAGATGGCAATAATAGTGATTCTCAAAGACAAGAAACGACCAAGAAAATAATCTACACTGAATTTGTTGTTCGAGAAAGTCCAAATAGCAATGATAGTCTAAAAAAAAACTCGGAATCACAAATTCCTGTTAAAAAGCCATCTAATTTCTCCGAAAATCACAAATCCACCTCTTTAAAATTAGATGCCTCTGTTGAACCATATGAGAGGACAGGTTCTCATATACCTACTTTAGCTAGAAATCGGTTACACAGTAGCTCTGAATCCAACAAGTCTACCTGTGGATCATCTCAAGGAAGATCCACAGACTCATCAGATGGCAGCCTGTCAAGCGTAGTGTGTAATGGTGTTGATAGCAGCCAAGTAGAGTACTTGGATCAAGTAACTCCTGTAGTTGTCACAGAGGGTTTCAAAGATATTAAACCCTTACCTGTGTATGTTAGCATCCAAGTAGGAAAGCAGTATGAGAAAGAAACAGCTTCGGGGCAGTTGGGAACATACAAAAAGATAGTAAGCCATGAGAGTAGGACAGTGCATGAAACTAGGGGTGCATTTTACACTGTCAAACAAAAGCAGTCTCCATCTCCTCAAGGAAGTCCAGAAGATGACACTCTAGAACAAGTGACTTTCATGGATAGCTCTGGGAAAAGTCCTGTTACCCCTGAGACCCCCAGCTCAGAAGAAGTGAGTCTGACCTCAAGAACACCAGACTCTGTGATAGGCTTCATGCCTGGCATGCCAAGCCCTATCCCAGAGGAGTCTGAAGAGGAAGAAGGAAAGACCTTCATCTACAAGGAGCCCTCGAAGGAAAAATCTAAGCCAGCTTCCTCAGAGAATCACAGTAAAAAACAGGATGTGGAGAGACATAAGTCAAAGGAGAAAAGAGTGGCTTATATAGAGTTTCCACCTCCTCCTCCCTTAGAGACAGAACAGTCTGACCCTGAGAAAAGGGGGTCGTGTGCTTCTTCTGAGGCAGAGACAGAGATGATGGAGGTAAACCTCCAAGAGGAGCATGATAGGCACCTCTTAGCAGAGCCAATCATCAGGGTCCAGCCTCCATCCCCTATTCCCCCCGGAGCTGATAACAGTGACTCCAGTGATGATGAGTCTGTCTTCCACCCCATCCCTATCAAAAAGTACACCTTCAAAATGAAAGAGGAGGGAGACAAACGACCGAAAAACAAACGATCAGAGAAAAATGGAAGTAATAAAGAGTCTGGGATCAATGGTGTTGTAAAGGGGGAAGATGCTGACTTTGAGCAAAATGGCAATGACCAGTCAATCACTGACTGCTCCATAGCAACCACTGCTGAGTTCTCCCATGACACTGATGCAACTGAAATAGACTCTTTAGATGGGTATGACCTTCAAGATGAGGATGATGGACTGAGCGAAGACCCTAAGACATCAAGTTTGTCTAATGATGGAAAAACAACCGACCGCTCATTTAGTCAGTCCAAACTTGAAGTGATAGAAGAAGAAAAATGTGAAGAAGGTGGGGACAATGGAAAGACTAAAACTAGCACATCTTCAGTAAAAAGCAGTGGAGATGAAAAAGATTATACCCTAGAAGGCAGACATCCAGATAGGCAGGGCTTTGGAGACAACTACTTTGCTTACCAACTTGAAGAGGAGCTGAATTCAACCTTTAAAACTGTTGCCACGAAAGGCCTGGACTTTGACCCCTGGTCCACCAAAGGGGGTGATAATGAGGGAGTTTTTGAGTCCAAAACAAAAGAGGAGGACCCCAAGCCCTTTGGTTTATCGGTGGAGGACAAATCACAGGCTACAACACCTGACACAACCCCCGCTCGAACACCGACTGATGAGAGCACACCGACTAGTGAGCCTAACCCCTTCCCTTTCCACGAAGGGAAGATGTTTGAGATGACCCGCAGTGGTGCTATTGACATGAGCAAGCGGGACTTTGTTGAAGAGAGGCTTCAGTTTTTCCAGATTGGTGAGCATTCCTCTGACCCTAAAACAGGGGAGAAGGGGAGAGGGGGCAAGAGCCTGGGGGTAATTTCCTCTCAGTCAAAAACAGGGGAGAGGGCCACAGTAGATGGGAAGGTGAATGTTATAGATACTACCACAGACAGCAGCACTACACCAACAACACCAGCAGCAACAACAGCAAAATGCAGCCCTGCACAGCCTGGCAGTGACACTGGCTATACCGGTACTGATGCTCCCACCTGTGAAGCCATAGCTGAGACTGCCTCCTCATGCACAATCACAGCCTCTAAGGTTGATCCCAAATTACGCACTCCTATTAAGATGGGCATAGCTGCCTCTATAACTGTGAAAAAAGACTCAGGGGATCTCACAGATTGTAAAACTGAAATGTCACAGGGTCAGATGGTGCCAGAATACATCAGTATAGAGAGCCAGTGTACAGAGACTCAGTCTAGCAGACACACTGAGCCCAAGTTAGAGAGAAGAGATTACCCTTCTGAAAACTGCAACAACAACAATAACCTCGAGTCCTCCAGTGTCCAGGCCAACTACATTCAGTGTGGTAGTGTGGTGTTTAATTTGCAGTCCTCCTCTGAGCCTACCCTTCAAAAAGCTAGCAGGATAGAAACACTGTGCTGTAGGGATTTAGAAGAGAGAGCAGATGTACACAACAGCAGTCAAGTGCAGGACCAAAAAAATGAAACAGTTAAAGAAAGTGAAGTGAAGCAGCCCAAGTCAAGGCTTCCAGTTAAAGCATCAGGGTGGTCATTTCACACGCAGGGAACAGCCATAGGGAAACAGAAGCCCAAACAAGCAGTGACGGTTGAGGTCAGGAAAAGAGGAGAGCCAGCCATAGCCAAAGTAGAGCCCAGGTCTAGAATACCAATCAAGGATGTTAAAAAGAGCAGCCCTGCTGCTGCAGCTAGCTCACCTGTTTCAGTTCGAGTTGCCTCACAGCCAACGAGGGCATTGGACTCAGAGAGAGCAGCCATACAGCTGCCCTCAAGGCTACCACTGAAGGACAGGCATCAGGTCAGCAGTGTCACAAGTGAGGGAGCATGTAGAAAGGACAGGCAGGAAAACCCTAGTGAAATTTGTAAGCGCACCATCGAATACTTTAAAGGCATTAGCGGGGAGACGCTAAAGTTGGTGGACCGCCTGTCAGACGAGGAGAAAAAGACGCAGACAGAGCAGTCGGAGGAAGACAGCACCTCCCGGAGCACCTCTCTGTCGGACGCCTCCCAGCCTTCCCAGCCCTCCCAGCCCTCCCGCTCATCCAGGTCTGGTAGAGGTTCGAGGGCTGAGGCCGGGGCCGCGTCCGTAAGGGCAAAGGTGGCGACGACGGACAGGGCCTCCGGCAGTGAGAGGAGCAGGAGGAGTAGGCGGACTGGTGGGAAGGAGGGCAGTCAGGGACTCACAGGGTCTCGAACGCCTCCCATCGCGGAGATCAAGCCTAGTTTGTAAAACTTTCACACTATGTTTAAAATACATCTATATATTTCTATATTTCACTTTTAGTTGCATGACATCGTTGTGATCGTTTAATGGATTGACTGGAATGCCTGTGGCGTGTTTACATATTCTCTTCAGAACAGTAGCTGTCATTTAAATTTCTTTTTTGTCATTGATGTACTGTGTACTGTATTGTCCTTGTTGCAAGATTCTCTTTCCTCTGTTCCCCTCCCCCTCTCAACCTATTTTAACCCCCTATGGTAGAGTGAGCATGCCAGCAGTAGTGACTGGTCCACTGGCACAACCAGTCCCTTGTTTGACAACTCCCTGGTCTGTCTGTCTGTCTGTCTGTGCGGGGTGGCTACAGAGTTATTGTAGTAGTTTGTTCTTACAGAATTTTTCATGCTATCAATTGTCATTTAAACTAACTACTGTTGGCAAAGAACACACAAAGGCGTCTTCGCATGTTGACATTTTAGATCCTAACATAGAACTTTCCACCCTAGATTTATAGAACTGAGTCTGTTGTCAAGAGTCGTGTTATGCTTTGTTTTGTGTGGTTCTCATGACAGTTACTGCCTGCCTAGAGGATACATACCACAAACAGTCACAGAACACCACTTACTTGATGAACATGTTTAAGTTGCCCATAATGTCTCTAGTGTGAAATATCCTTTTCTTGCCATCCAGGGGTTATAATATAACCTATATTACAGATTTATTACAGCAATATGCTAACCATTGTAATATAAATATTTTTAATACAACCTTGATTAATTCTGATGAATAAGTGGCCAGAAAAGGAAAATTATGTACATGTTTATTTTTCTCTTAGATTAGTGTATAGGGGGAGAGGAATGTGAATGTTATTGATGAGTCATTGTCATCTATCTTCCCAGGTCCCCAAAGTCCTTGTGAGCGAACGGACCTACGCATGGCTATCGTCGCAGATCACCTAGGACTCAGCTGGACAGGTGAAACAAATTCTTTCTCTCAGTCCTGAGCTCAGTTTCTCAGTACCTGACTTGCTTTCTTTCACAGTCTGAAATCCTGTTATTTACTGCCATCTTCAGGCTAACAGAATATCTTACATAGGGATTATAATATTACATGTAGCCCTGAAAGGGGGGACCCATAGATCATTTAATGGGGACAAAAAGTATAGAGAATGAAACAGTCTCCCTGTTACAGAAAAGCATATATACAACATATATCTATAATGTAATTTAACTTCGGCAATTTGCATGTGTGCACAATGATTACAATGACAGACACTTAAATACTGTATGTTAAAGTTTGAATATTTATGTCTGAGTTGCTATTTGTATCCCATCACAGAGTTGGCACGGGAGATGAACTTCACAGTGGATGAGATCAACCACATCAGACTAGAGAACCCCAACTCTCTGACAGCACAGAGCTTCATGCTACTTAAGAAATGGGTCACCCGAGAAGGGAAAAACGCCACAAGTAAGACTATTTTTATATCTGAAAATGTTGTTTTTGTCTCCATTTCTCCCCTCTTGTCATGTCTTTCTTTCACTTTCTTTTTTCAGTCTTTTTGCTTATGATTTGAGGTAAAAAAAAAAAACAAACAAAAAAAACAACAAAAAAAACTTCAGAAGATTAACTTTTAATACTAGCTCATGAAAATGAAGTTTTTTTTCACAAGCATCTGTGTAGTCCATCTTAGTCTGAATACTTTCTCTGTCTTCTTGTCTGTCCTCCTCACTCCCTTTCTGTCTGTCTTTTAATCACTCCCATCTCCTATCAGACATCTTGAAGCACCAATCTGGACAAGATACTTTAGTTTAGAACAAGCTTGTTGTGTTTATTGTCCCAATCAACAACAAAAAGAAAATGCCCAATTTTACACTCTTTTCATAATAATGTTGCCTAAAAATGTACATATATATTTTTACTATATATTGTTCTCATTAGTAAAACATTAGGATAAGCAGTGTTGCTTAAATGTATAAACAAAATGTTCATTTCCTCCACAGCGGATGCCTTAACTGCAGTGCTGACCAAAGTCAATCGGATGGATATTGTGACTTTACTGGAGGGCCCAATATTTGACTATGGTAACATTTCAGGCACGAGATGTTTTGCCGATGATAACGCTGTTTTCCGGGATCAGGCTGATGGTAAAGTTTAGCTCTGTCTAGCTGACCTCTTACCTCTCCCTGCTACCTTTTTTTGTTATGCCAGTGCATGGATCACATACAAATAGTCCTAGTGCAAATCACTAGAGAAGCTGATTAATAGTCAGATTTGGATTTTGTTCTGACAACTGGCTCTTGCTGTTCCCCAAATGCATCCCTGAATCCATTTTTTCCAGTTTATTTGCCAATGAAATAATAATGGTATTCTACTTTGATCCATCTTGTTTTTCAATTTAAATTATGAGTAATCAAATATTTAATATCACTTTAATGCACTGATTGAATTGGCTTCTGTTGAATGAACCACCGTGTCTGTTTAAATCAAGTCTTGCTCAGGGTAAATACTCCTCTACAAATCACAATTGTGTATCCAGTTGTCACAAATGAGCAATATCCACTGTTAAAATCCCAAGTGCATGCTGCATAATACATACAGCTTTAAATGTTCGTACAATTATGTCTGACTTAACTTAAATTATATAACCCTGTAGAGTCTGCTTTCCTCTTCATTTACTGTAGTTCTCCTAGTTCTCCTCCAGTTCCTCTGAGCCTTCCTTGGATAGATGAGAGAATCTCTTCCTCTGTGAAACCAGACTGCCTCCTCCTCCTCCTCCTCCTCCTCCTCCTCCTCCTGTTCCTCCTGCCTCCCATCACCTCCCCACAGCAGTATCCACTGCTAACAACAGCACATAACAGCTCTTAACAAGTTAAGAGTCATGTGTTGCTGATATCTACGTGTGCCCTCTCCTTATCCATCCCTCACATGCCTCTACTCCACAAATCCCTCAGTCATGTTATCCATTCATTGTCCTGTTATTCAAGTATGTTTCACACTAAACAATCTTTCATGTATTCCCGTTCCATCTCTGTTCAATTCACTTTTTGTTTCTTTTTATCTCCTCTGCATATCTCTTTCCCTATTCCTACCCCATAGTTTGCATCATTATCCCCCTAACACCCAGAAGCACTGAAGCTGCCTTCATCGTACAGACACCTAGCCCCTTCTTTCCAAGGCAGACCCCAACACCCCCACCCACTCCCCTCACACCTACTGCAGCACTTCACTGCCGTCCCTTTTCCCCACGCCGCTCTCCGAGCTACGAGTCCTCCATTTCGCTCAAAGACTTGGCACCTCCAGCGCCCTTTGAACGGCCGCACTTTCTCTCCCCTGCTCCCCCATACCCCATACCTCAGTGTCCCCCCACTGACCCTCGTCAATCCCCCACCTTCCCATTCTCGCCCCACCCATCCTCCCCGATCCCCCTCATCACCTCACCTTTACCCTCCTCACCCGCTGCTAACTGTTCGTCACCCATTCCTTCCTCAGCCACCTCCGTCCCATCCTCACCCACCTCTCCCCCAACCACCCCCACCCACACCCCACCCACTGCAAACCCTTCACAACCTCTTGAACCAATCACCTCTTCTGTCGCAGTATCCGGATCTACCCCTGACCTCCCCTGTGGTCCTGCTGCTTCCTCCAAACCTGCAACCACACCCTCCAACCTCACCCTCCAACCCTCCTCTGGGGTCCCTAACTCAAACGAATTCATCACCATACCCACCTCACCTTCTGCCATCGCCTCTCCAAGCAAAGAGTCTTTAGTGACCCAGCTGGCCTCCTCCTCCCGTCCTGTCTCCCCTCTCTCCTTGTCTACTCTCCCTCCCATCTCTCCCTCTGGGTCCCGTTGTCCTAGCCCCAGCCCTTCTTCCCCTCCCCTTCGTTCCCTGTCTCCCTGTCCTGTTTGCCAGTGTACCTGTGTGCCCTCCATCCCTCCACCTCCCACTCAAACTCACATCGACCCTTCCACAATGGAAATATTCATTTAGCATGCTCTGTCCTTTATCTTGCCCATTCTCCTCCCCTATTCCTTCTCACAACTCTCATCTCTCAACTATCTCATGTGAGCATGTAACAGAGCACCCTGGCAAATATTAATATCTTACAGCCATCACATCCTACACTATATGATTAATATGGCCTTAAGTCACTTATATGTCCCACTTTTAACATTGCACCTCACCACAACTGTTGAATGAACTAACTTAAAATCAGAACTACTGATAAACATGACATTGCTCTTATTATCACTGTCAAATTGAAGATACTTCTTTATATATCTTTAATATTTTATTGTGTTTTTTATTTGTGTCCAATATGGCATTTTCAAACAAATCCAGTCAAATGTATTGTATGTGTTTATTACATTGCTCTGCATATGTTTGAGAGTGGTTTTGTCATACTGCCATTACACAATGGCTGCTGACATATGACCATCTCAGCCAGTGGTTGTCTGGATACATGCTTTGCACTTCAACGTCTGTGCCATTGTCCATGTCATAGGTGTACGTGTTAGGGTGTGCGTGTGTTTTTCGGTGGGTTATATTCTTTTGTGGCATGCTTCGGTGTATGTATGTCTCTACATTTGTCATCCTGTCACCTACAGATTATCAGAGCATTCTAGCGGAGCTGCAGTCCCCCGCCGCACTGCACTCTAACCCCCACTTCCTGGAGCCTGAACTCCCCATCACCCCCAACCCCTCCCTTGCTCACCACCAACCAGAACCAGACTCCCCTTTGCTGGCCGACTCCCAGCCTCAGCCCTTGCCCTGGAGCCCGGAGATAGAGCCAGGTAGTGGAGAGCCAGACAGCCCTCCAAGGAGCCCCCCCAGACCCTGTGAGCTCGCCTTGTCCTTCCCAGTCTTTGAACTCCCCGATCCCGTACCCTCCAAGGTCAGAAAACCCCACATCGCTCTGAATGACCAGCTGCTTTTGAGCGAGGAGGAGGACAGGTCTTTTCATGAAATGGAGCTGAGCCACAGGCCCAAGTCACACTCCTTCCCCGCGATGTGTGAATTAGACACTGACCTGGCTTACTCCACATCTTCCCCTTCACTGTCATCAGTATTATCAATAACCCCTTCATCGCCTGACATAGCACAAATGGGAGACACAGGAGTGCAGATGGGTGCCCCCAATGGGGTACAGGAGGATGTAGGTTTGGAAGTAGGTGAAAAGGAAGTGGCAGAAGAAATAGTGAAGGTTGTTGAGATGGTTGCAGCAGAGGTAGCAGAGGGAAATGGATTAGTGGAAAAGTGGGTAGAGCAGGATTTGATTAAAAACGTGGAAAGAAAATGTGAGATGATAACAAAAGATAGGTCAAAGTTGGCAGAAGAAAATAGCATTTCAGTTGAACAGAAGGAGGGGTCTGCAGAGGAAGAGAAAGATGTGATAAATAAACAGCAAATCCTTGTTCAAGATGGGACTCAGGGGACATTCTGTGAGGTGGAAGAGGTGAGACATGTGCAGAATCTGGCAGAAGAACAGCATGATTTGATAGAACCTGTGATTGAAGTGGAAGAAGGTTGTACCTCAGTAGAAGCAGTGACTGTCAAAGCGGATATTGATGAAAAACCAGAGGTACAAAAGGTGGATGGGGGCAGTGAGGAAGGGGTCTTTGAGGGTGACAGGATGGATAACACAGATGGAGAACTGCAGCTTAAAGATGAAGGAGAGCTGTGTGGCAGTGAGAGAGATATTTGCAGGACATCAGAGGGGGACCAGGTAGCGGAGGACCAGGCTGTGGCTCGTCTCTCCCCTCAGGCCTGGGTTGAGGCACTTGGAGAACTTCAGTCCAGTGAGTCTGGATCCAATGAGGAAGAGGAGGAGGAACACAGAGATAAGGAAATCACAGAAGAGACATGTGGATCTCTGTTGGAGGAGGTGAAGCAAGAAGAAGGCTCAGAGGAGAAGGAGGAGGACGAAGAGATGACCGAGGCCAGGGTTCAGGAGGTTCTTGATCAGGTTGAACAGGCAGAAAAAGACGTGTGTTCACTTTCAGGTTGGCACAGTGATTCATCCAGCGTCAATGTGGAACCACCAACGCCAGGCCGCAGTGTCAGCTCAGACCTGCTGGACAGACGGGAAAGGTAAGTCTCTGTTAAGTCTCCTGAATTTGAAATCTCCTCCTTTCTTCATGCTTCTTTCCAGAATCTATTTTTCAGCTCTTTAAGGTATCCCGTAACTAGCGTCCTAATTCTTTGTTCCCTACCCAACAGCCAAGAGAACTCTAGCGACTCCATCACTTCCTCATCTAGGGGCGAATCAGGGAGGTCCCGACAGAACGGCGACAGTTCAAAGCACTCACCTCAGGACGGCTCCTCTGAGTCATCAAACGGCAAAAAGGAGGAAGGAGCGCTGGTGTCAGAGAAGAAAGTCCAGGTAACATTACTAGCAATAATAATAATCAATAGAATCAAATAAAAAGACCTTAAGCACTAGTTATAACGAGGGATGCATGATCCAATACTGATTTTGGATACCAGTCCCATACTGACTTGAACAGCTGGATCTGACTATAGGGCAGATCTGTGGGGCTGATATCTTCATTTCCAGTCTGTCATTAAATGTTTATGTCTACATGCATGTACTACATCACGCATCAGCAGTGCACTGGTACATAGCACAGATGGATCTAAAAACAAAGTTTGGAGGTATTTCATGCTTACTACCTCAAAGCTCTGTGGCTACTTGCAATATCTGCAAAGTCAGTATTTTGCACGGGTGGCATTAGCGCCTCAAATTATACAGGTTATTGATGAAACACTAGTCTTGGATAAGTACGTGGTTTCGGCCAATGCTTGAGGCCCAGGTATCAGTATTGGTATAGAGACTGAAAAATCTGGATCAGTGCATCTCGAATTATAACAGTGTAGAATACAATCCTCTTGAATTGTCTGTATCTTTTAAAGCACTATACTGTATTGTGAGTGAAAAATGCCTAAACTTATGGTATAAGTTGTGTTAAAGAAACAAACTTCAGTGTTTGATTTCAGGTTCCTCTTTCTTGATCCAGCCAACCAACATCAACAAAATGTCTTGATTAACTAATTCTCTTGCTCAGACATGTACATCTTTCTCCTCCTGACTCCCTCCATGTGTTTGTGTAATGACCTTATAATACCTCCCTCAGCAGCGGGTTAGTGTAGATTCCGGTTCAGAGGAAGAACAGACTGTAACCACCAGAATCTTCAGACGCCGTCTCATTTTAAAGGTACCCTGAAAGCCTGGAGCAGAAGCTGGGCTGGGCCTTTGTCTGGTTTGGTTTGTTTTAGTTTAGATTGGTGAGTCTGCTGTGCATCATAGTAGTTGTGCTTGGTGTACTGATAGTTGGTGCTCTCTTTGTAAGTGTGGATTTGTGTGTGCATAGATGTGTTTGCGTATATGCGCTACTTGGCCCTTCATCGCTCATGGTTGAAGACTAACCTAGTGCCTCTTTCTGACATGGATCTTCTTCTCTCTTGAGGTGTTGCTTCGGTGTGGTGATGGTGATGGGTTGTTTCATTATCTGTCAGTTAGGCTTTTGTGATATTTTATTCGTGTCCCTAACCACAAATGCTTGCAGGGAGAAGAAGCAAAGAATATCCCAGGTGAGACTGTTACAGAGGAACACTACATGGACCAAGAGGGTAACCTCGTCAGTAGAAAAGTAACGTATAACTTAATTTCCATTTCCATTCAGCTCTGAAATAAATCCTACCACAGGGAGAGTACCTTAATATTTTTACAAAAGCAAATCAGATCTTTTCTTCCTTTGTCAACGTCACTCTGCCTTGGGCAGGTTATCAGGAAGGTTATTCGGAGGGTTTCTACTCCCACACCAGAAAACCAAGGTGGTGACAGGTGGCACCGAGACCTTCATCACAGTCCCATTCTGAAGGAAGACGGGTCTGAGGTTGGCATGAAGATACCTAACTTTGTTCCTGGGTTCAAAGTCTAATCTGGATTGGATGCCAGAGATGTTGTTATCATCCTGTAGGAAACATCAGCATGTGGGAGGTTCATAGCTAATGCAGAAGTTAGGCTTAAAGCTGCACTGGGCAAGACTTTGTATGTTAAAAAGCACCTAGTTTGTGGAGCTACAACAAAAAGGATCACTTTACCTTATCTAAATGAGAAATGATTATTCATGAGCAACCTCCTCAATCCTCTGAGACCCACCAGCAGGTCCATCATTAGAAAGTAATTGTCTTTGGTCATACATCGTTCAAATTGTAAAACCTTATTAAACCTTGTAAAAGCTTATTTAGGGGAAATGTTGAGAGAGAAATGGGGTTTAAAGAGGTTGCTGATAGCACATCTTATTTCTAGGTACTGAAAAGTGCAGCTTTAAGTCAAACAATTAAGTCAAAAATTGAATAAGTTGGATCATGTTGTGTTTTTTTTCCAGTGGTGCAGGTGATTTTTTTTTATTGACAGTGGATTAGGTGCTTTGGGATGATTGTCCTAATAATCTCTGTTCTGGACAAAAACACACCAAAAACAAAACAAAAAAAAACATAAATGCCACCATTTGAAGTGCAACCTTGCATGCTGTGTGTTGACACTGTGTGGTGTCTATTGTGTTTGCATAACAAAAGGGATGCTGACTATGCTCCTCCTGACTGTGTGGTTTTAATGGTCTTTTAAAGTGTTTAACCGATTAGTCAACTGTATGACTAATGAGTGTCACAGCTCTGCTGTGAAAACACAGTCTGCCTCTTTTGTTTCTAACCATTTCCATAATAATGTAATTTTTCTTCTTCCAGGTGTTTGGTTGGTGTGTGGTTTGGGTCCTAATTATATTCCTAACAATGAAGATACTACTAACATTTGCTAGTTTCAGATTCTTACATTGTGTGTAGATTTCTTTCTCCTTTGTCTCACTTTGCTCTTTCAGGTTTGTGTGTTGGGTAGCAACTTGTTTTCCTCCATTCAGAAGAAAAGAATACCATGACTCAGCTATGTTTCTTTGTGTGTGTTTTCTAGCAAGGAGAAGGGTCAAGGAATAGCAGGCGAAAGGATGACAGAAGGTCAGGGGATAAGAAGCTCCACTCATAGGGATGGTTGTGCTCTACCAGGTACGTTGGCTTACTATCTGTGACACAACCAGCATAGTTCCTTTGTCTTTGTTTTCCATGTGTATATATCAGTTTGACACTGGTCAATCCCAGTGTCTAAAGCACTGTACCGCTGCTCTACCTTTGACATCTTTTCTGTATTATATTAAGGTGGGTTTTGTGTTACTCTGATCAATTCTACTGTACTGCACTGAGCTCTTGTCAGTTGTACTCTTTTTTTTTTTAAACACATCCAACTCTATTATACATAAGTCCTGTGCTTGACTCTATGTAGTTGTACTCTGCTCTCCTCTGTACTCATTCAGTGCTCTGCATTCAGTGACTCTGTACTCTCTCCTTAAAAGGAATAATTGCTTTGCTTTCTTGAATCTCTCCAAAGCATGGCTAATTAGCACATCGTGTCTCGTACACAAACTGATGTGAAAACAACATTTTGTGCTTTTAGGAGGAGTTATGTGTTAGTTCACATATCAAGCAGACAAGATGCAGCTTGGTACTGGTAGTTCTATTTTTTTTAACATTGGACAGGGCCAAGCCAGCTGTTTCTCCGTACTTCCAATCTGTGCTCAGAGCTAGTCGCCTCCTGGCTCCAGCTCTATGTCTGATACACACATGAGAGTTGTTTCCATCTTCTCATCTAACTCAAGGCAAAAAAGCAAATAAGGGGGTTTTCCAAAATGTCAAACAGTTTCTTTAATTTACCCCTCCCCAGACAGTTGCTCTGTCTCACTGTCCCACAGACGACAAAAGGCTGACTGATGCCTGAGCCTGCTTATGCTCTGGCAACATTTCTGCCCTCCGTGTTCTGTGTGTGTGTGTGTGTGTGTGTGTGTGTGTGTGTGTGTGTGTGTGTGTGTGTGTGTGAATAGGGAACAGTCACAAAGAAAACAGAGCTGATGTAGGGTACACACCTCAGCAATATATTGCCCCACTGATGCCCTCCGTGCCTGTTTTTGTCCACTAAATCCCCAACTCGCAGCAGCATTGTAGCATCCAAAAAGAGTTTGTTATCCCACTGGCCAGACTGTTAATCCCTACTGCTGTTCACCCTTATGTTATGTTTGCAGTGAATCATTCCATCTGTACTAAAACTGACTTACAAATAATGTGGCACTGCTGTGAAGCCTGGCAAAGAGTCTCTGTGGTAACAAAGGTCACCACATCAACCCACGGACCATCAGGTCTTGTTAACGTGTCATTTTGTTACACAAAGAAGTGAAAGATCACAACTGTTTTTTGCCCTTTAAAAAGAGTTTTCACACATAGAAAAGGAGCCTTTTATATTTAAGTATCCTTAAATTGAATTTATAATATGTAAATTAAGAGAATATTTTCAATAAAATGATATACATTTTAGATATAAGAAAATGTATGCCATCCAGCATTATTCCCATCAAAAAAATAACCTGGCAGTTGCAATCTATAAATTGTCAACAGCTACATTAAGTGTGCTATTTTGTGTCTTACAGATGTACAGGAGCCGAGTTAGATGTCTCCTGGGACTAAGTGTTCAGAGGGCTGAAGAGTTGCAGTGCGAGGACTTCAGGCAAGGGTCCAGTCTGCAACTGTCCGCTACAAACAAATGGTTTTCTCGTTGAGAGGAGTCGACCCTTCTGACTTACGCATGAGCATGAAAAACTCACTCTCTGTCAATCAAAAGACCCGGGAGGGTTCTCACTCTCTGACTGCGGTGGACCCGTGGACAATGATTCTGCTTCCTGTTTTGTGTGAAACAAATACGTGCCATCGGTCCACCGGTGATGTGAGAGCTTTTTTTGAGGAGCGTCGTTTGTTGTGAGAACGAAAAAGACTCCCATTACTGACAACCAACACAGGTGCAACTGTGACCAAAGATGGCACAAAAGCTCAATCCACGTGGTGGGTGGAAGGAATGAAGTAGACACAATAACACACAAAAAAATCTAATGGAACACTTCTGATTCAACTTCAACACTCGCCTTATAGTTTTTTCTTGAACCCATTGTTGTCAGGATGTAAATTGTTTTGGGATTTTTTTCTTCCTTTTTAAAACTTAAACTAACACAAAAGCTTTTTTTCTGTATATAAAATTACAACGTGTAAAATTCTTAAAAAAGGGTAAGCTACTGGTCGAGAATGCACTGAGGAGAGTAACCTTTTCAAGTGTTTTCAAAATTTATTGAAACGGTTCCACTTTTAAAGATTTGAGTGTAACTTCACAGGTTCTTGTATAATTAATTACTAGAGCAAGTATAATGTTTGTACATGAAAAAAATAGCTGGTTTGATTTTAACAGAGGAAATTTCCAGAAAATCAAATTTCAGTAATTCCCAAAGTGGGAGTGGATCTAATCCTGCAAAAAAGCAGCCTTTCAGAGTACTCATATTTTCATGCATGCTGTTCACATTATTATTTTAAGTACAATTTTTACAAGTTTGCAAACACTGTATTCAAATGACAAATAAAACCCTTTATCTGTGTACACATATAGCCCAAACATTTGTCACTGATTTTATATTTTAAATTGAAAAAGGATACCATTAAAGCATTTATCATGTTGGGATGAGGATGAAAAAAAGTTCTATAGCTTCTTGAGGGTGTGATGTCTTGTCTGTCTATGTAAAACCGGAGGGCAGCTTCTGCTACAAGAACGAAATAATCTGAATGTAAATGCTAGTAGGCTGGCTCGCTGTAAAATTATAACTGTATTGTGCGTATTGGCTATAAGGTGTAGGAGTCTCTGTACACTGTTAGACTGTTTGTAATCATTTTAGCAGTGTGTCAATTTGGTTTTCTAACGGCTGCTGTGGTATTAAAGGAAAACGGGGCATTTCATTTTGGATTTTTTTTTATTTTAATTTTTTCTTTGGTGAAGTATTTCCTTAATTCAAAATCTACTCACATTAAGGACACATAAAGACATTATTTGATTGTAGCTCTAAATAGCATATTGTATGACAAAAACACTGGATGGTCAAAAACAATTATTTAAGCATTAAATAAATTGTGTTTAACTCTGAAACTGTGTGATCTTTTTAGGCTTGAGAGTCTGTATATGCAGTGTCGAATAGAATTGTTTTCACTAGCTCATTGGAAAAAAATTTACTTTACATTACATTAGGAATTATCTTTGTATTGGTTTTCATTAGATGCCCATGTAGTTCAAGTGTGGTGTTCTACTGGTACGATGGCTCAGTATGCTGATGTCTATGCTGTGGACATGAAAACTATGTAACTGTTTTTTTTGGGGGGGTGGGTTAAAGGAAGTCAGGTAGGGTGCTGTACCACATCCCCTTATACTACTATGTCAATCAAGGGGTAGAGGATCCTTTGATATGGTTGAACTATCAATTTTGTCAATTTTGTTTGATATGTGTTTTCACCTGAGCAGATTTTTTGATGTACAATTCTTACTAACAGCGTGAAGCCATTGAAATGTAACTATTCTAGCACTTTGGTTATTCAAGGTCTTTTAGAGGCTATAGCAGCAATGATGCCACCACAAATGTTTCAGATGTCTTTAAAAAAAAAAAAAAAACAACCAAAAAATAAGAAAAAAAGAAATAAAAATGCATTGATTTCGCAGTACAATTGTTTCTGTTCTTGTCTTTGTGTCCTTGAACATTTTTTATTATGTAAGTAATGTAATGACCGCAGGGTAGTGATGTCGCGAGAGACACTGTTCTTTCAAACAGAGTTATGTGCACCTCCTCCACCAAAGTGTCCTTGAGCAAAAAATCTCCAAGGCTGCTTGCCTATATGTTTGAGCTGACTCGTGGGGCCAGGCAACAAGAGTTCCTTAGGAGGATATTGCTTGATATCTGTTGCATAAGTAATTAATGATAAACTGGAAAAAATATTTCAAAGCAGTCCCAAGAAAGTCCTACCTCTCATGGTGCTCTGTATGATTTATTAACATAAGTGCATAATTTATGCAGATGATGATGAAACTTATTTTTATCAATTTATAGTTACTGCAGTGCTAGTTACTAATATATAATTTAAAAAAAAAAAAACATTTTAACGTGGTAAGTTGTTCTTGGAAGGGGAAATCAACAGGAAAATGCCCTGCCATCTACTGATTACTTATCAGATAATGTTATACATAGGAATATACTGCATGTAAATTTTGTCACAAGGTCACTGTAAAAGACAGGTGGACAACTCAAGTAATGATACGGGACAAAATCTGCTTTGAGGTCCTGGCTCAGCTGTCCACTTTGCTCTTTGGCAATCCAGTTTTGGATGGAGTAATTAAGATGTACAGTATTACAGGCTCCAGTTTCATTTGTCAAGGGTGCACCAGGCGGTACTGGAGACATCCTGGCGGTGGCGCTATGCCGACAAGCGTGAGCAAGGTCACACGGTCTACCATTCTGCTGTGTGCGCTCCTCAAACGCTGCTGCTGCCGCCGTCGTCTTCCCTTCTCCACACTGTCGCACAACCATGGCGGACAGCGCAAGCGAGAGCGACACCGACGGAGCGGGGAGCAGCTCGGCCACCCCGATGTCGTCCTCCGCTTCAAATTCGGGAAAACCGAGCATAGTCATTTCACAGTTTCGTCTGGAGGAACTGACGAACCGCCTGGCCTCCTTACAACAAGAGAATAAAGTTCTTAAAATTGAGCTGGAAACGTTCAAACTCAAGTGCAAAGCCCTGCAGGAGGAGAATCGGGACCTCCGCAAAGCTAGCGTCACCATTGTGAGTAACGGTAGCTAGCTAACTAGCTAGATGCTATCCTCACGCCACTTATTATATTGTATTTGTCAGTAAGTTAGCTGTGTGTGGTGCTGTTTGTTTAGTGTTAAATAGTCAGTGGTAACACATCTAATGTCTTGCGTGGAATCGTCATCTGTATTTGAGCACAGACGTTCTGATGTTTTGCTAGCTCTACTATTATTAGCTAGCTAGCGTTGATTGGATATGTTGCTAATTTAGCTAGCGGGCTAACGTTTGCTGGGCATCGATAGCCAGCTAGTTTGCTTTGTTTTGTTTTACGTGGCTAATCGTGGCTAACGGTAGCTTAACGGCTATCAGATGAAAAGGCGTTTGGAATTAGGTGGGCTCCTCACGATGCAAGTTACCAGACTGATGTTAGCTATTTGGTCAGCTGATTACTCACTGCTAGACATTGCCACCACGTTATGTCTAACTAGGATCCGGTAACTGAGTACCGTATGAAATAAATAGCCCAGCAGCAGCATTGCCATAGACCGATGCGTCATATGTCCTCATGCTCGGTTAATCAGCCTCAGCTTCATAAAAATGTGTAAGCGATCTGTTGGATAGATGGGAAGTATGCAGGCCAAACTTAGCGAGCTAGCTAAATGTCAGGCTCATATGTTGGCAAGTCAGCCACACTGCACCCTGTCCACCCTAAATGTGTGAGGCTTAACTAGCTGTTTGGTTTCTATTGTTCCTCTCATAGTTTTTGAACAACTAACAGATTCCTTCAGCTTGCAAAAGAGAATTTAGCTTTAAGGTCAATGAAGAATGAGGGTGGAGAATTTGAGACTGGTGCTAACAAGGACAGACGTATCATCACACTGTAATGCTAGCTGTTGTAGCTGTCCCAACACACTTCCTCAGTGCCCCCATGTTTCACTCTTTCCCTCACTGTAAGTCACCCATTACTGCAACATCTCTTGAGTCAGTAGGGAAAATTCTGCTTCCTCTTTGGCTGGCTGACTTCACTGCAGCAGATGTTGGCTGGTCTGTCTGTCTGTGTGTTTGTGTGTTTTTAGTATGCTTATGTTCACAGTTGGTCTTTACAGTTTAATCAAAATTTGAAAATCACAGTTTGAAAAACAGTTTGATGTGCAAAACCTAGGAGCCTACTTTGCTGATGCTTGCCACTGTCTCGTTTATTTTCATCCCACAGCAAGCAAGAGCAGAGCAGGAGGAAGAATTTATCAGTAACACCTTATTCAAGAAGATACCAGGCCTTGCAGAAGGAGAAGGAGACCTTGGCGGTCAACTATGAGAAGGAGGAGGAATTTCTCACCAACGAACTGTCAAGGAAACTCATGCAAGTAAGTGGTTTTACCTCGCTGGTTGTGGTCACTTTCATTAGGCTCAGTGGAGAATAGCTACATCAGGTTGAACTGAAACCCTGTTTGGTGACTTATCATAGTGATAATAAACATCACTGTGGTACAGAGGTGTTTTCTTAATGCTCCAATATGAAAATTTAGTGACTGCAGCATTGTCAACTATGCTCAGCATAAGCTTGCTGGGTGTGTGTCTATGCACACCACCCCATGTATGAGTGCCAAGCAGCTAGTGCATATGATAATGCACTAGCAACCATCCTGGTACTTGCCTGAAGCCTGGAAAGGCTTAAGATGACTTCACTGCGGCTGCTAGCTACTCTAAATGACTCTCAAATTGCTCTCCTCCCGTCTGTTGGTTATTTGGTTCAGTCTGTTTTCCACATCTTATTTTCCCAACTGCAGAGCACACAGCACGTGCATGCTCGCTCTCACACTTTCAGTTGCTAGCTGTAGGCTGACTAATGGTTTGTTGATGTCTAAAGAAGTGGGAATCTGGAAGGGATGCATGCAAATGCCTCAGCAGACCCTGCTTAAGGTCATACAGATGGACTTGTTTGGGCTTTTGTTGTCTTGCCATGTCTCTTAACATGAAACAGACCTGTGCCTGCCTCTGCCCGTAGACTTGGTGTTGACAAATGGCCCGTAGTGCGTGCGTATGCTTGTATACATGCACATGTGTTTTACTCTTGTGATGATAGAGGGAGAATTGGGAAGATGTGGTCATTTATTTTACTGGGTGTGTAAACGTTCCTCTGGAAGAGCACTTTCGTAAACAATTTTGTCTGACCTGCGTTTTCCCCATTACTTTTGAAGATTGACTGAAGTCGTCTAAAGTTTAGTAGCCAAATGATGTAAGTGCTCAGCAGGCATTTAAATCAATGATTCCCTTTCAGCACATTTTATGACTTATACACTGTCAATTTGATGTAGAGTGTAATTTGCACCCCACTCTTTCTGATTTTGTCTAATGTGCCATTATAGATTTTTGTCTTTTTAGAGAGGAAGCTGTTCAAATGTTTCAAACAATTTTGGCCTAATTATTATTATTAATGCATGCACTAATGAAAGGAAAAACTCTCACACAGTTATCATTATATACAGTATGTACACACATGTGCATTGCTGTTGTTCTAGTGTTGCTTACAAATGGCCTCTGATTGAAGGACAGAAGAACCCAGGCGGGTTAAAATATCTCTGCAAGGTGTCTGTAGGCTGCAAAAGGACAGATATTTTCACACAGACTTTGGCATATTTGCCACTCACCGCAAGGTACATTGGGGCGGAGGCCTGGCAATTGTATTGGCTAAAGGGAGACACCTTACCAAAACAATTCCTAAAATTGTTAGAGTATTAATTTGAAGAAAAATGGCTGCACAGGGGTGTGGCAAAACTCAGTGGCCTATTCTTTCAGTCAGGATACTACAGAGCACTCAACTCTGTATGAATACAGGCATTGTAAGTTAAAATAAACTGCGTTGTTTTGAGGTGTTCTCGTTATTTCTATAAGTAGCATAATGGAAATTGTTATTTTTCCCTCTCTAGTCTTTTCCCATAAATGAATCTGCATCCCTTTTCCCGTAATGAGTAATCACTTATATAATCTATCACACAGCCGTCCCGTTTTGAATCAGTGCTGAGCCGCACCCTTTCTTTGTATTGGTTAGCTGCCAAAGGTGGTTACTTTGGTTGCCAAATCATTATTTTACACTGTTTATTCCTCTGGGAAGTTTAACCATGATTCAGGAGGCATTGTGACACTGGCTTCCCATTTTGATAAACTCTCAACGTGTAAGCTAAATGTGATGATCTGACACCAGTGTGTTTGTTCACTGTGGTCATCAAATAGTTTTTATATGACTCACCACGAGTCTCTTCTTGTGCTCTTGCTCCTCTCCCTTCTTTCTTGTCTCTTTCTCATTTCATTCACCTCTTTTTTTCCCCCTCTGTCTATGCACTGTCTTCCCCCTTTTTCTATCCTAGCTCCAGCATGAGAAGGCAGAGTTGGAACAGCATTTGGAGCAGGAGCAGGAGTTCCAGGTTAACAAGCTCATGAAAAAGATCAAGAAGATGGAGAATGAAACAATCTCAAAGCAGCTAACCCTGGAACAGGTATGCTTAATGCGGTAGACCAAGAAGATTTCAGCATCCAGTACGGAACAACATATCCCTGAACTTGTGTGTCCAGTTACTGTAGTGGTGCGAGATGCCAAAATTTCACCACCCTTATTCCTTCCCACTGAATCTTAGCTGGAAAGAACATTTTGGTCTGTGGCTCGGTCAAACCTGTGTGTGCTGAAGCCACACCATAATGTTTCCATGCTCCGATGACAGGATTTTTCTGTAGATGTGCTTGCATGCATTCATTGTTGCTGATCACTCATGAATGTATGTGTCAGAGTGATGCTTATGTAATGCTGCTGTGCATTTTGCCCAGATGGAGGTGTAACCAAATGGCATGCCTACCAAAACTGACCTAATTTCACCACAAAAAACACTAATGAGCAGCTTGTTTTAGCTTATTATTTTATATCAGTTGTAAATAAATAAATCTTCATAGACTATTCTGCATCGTTATTTTTCTATCACTATGACTCTCTCACAAGCTGACATAGAGACTGAAGCTTTATGAAAGAGAAGCTTATCTGGACAAAGACCTTGGCTTTGCAGTCCAGTGTGTTTGTGTGCACTCCCATGAATTCCTTCCAACTTCAAGGTTTTTCTATCTCTGAAAGTCACTCATCGTTCTTCCTTTTATTCTCCAGTTGAGGCGGGAGAAGATTGACCTTGAGAACACATTAGAGCAGGAACAAGAAGCCCTGGTCAACAGACTGTGGAAACGGATGGACAAACTGGAGGCTGAGAAAAGGTGTGGAATACTTGTACATGTGTTAACCTTCTTAGTATCTAGGACATTTTAGAGTCTGCTCATTGGTGCTTGGATTTTTACACCCTTATTCACACTTGAAAGCCAAAAATCACTGCAGAAGTATTAGCAAAAGGGCCCCAAATTACATTTTCAAGAGCTTTCAGCTGCATCTTCTGTTTTTCATAAGTGAATCATCTGTTGATCCACTGGTCTATGAATTGTCCGGTAGTTTTTACACTAGTTAAAAGTATGATGCATGATGGGATGGCTGTGACACAGTATGAGAAACTGTTCTTCTGTTTAATATTTCTACCTCAGCTTAAAACTAAAAAAAAAAAACTTGCTCTGCTGTGTTTCCCAGAAAATCTTGACACTGTCTGACAATAAATTTCAGCAATATTTTGATAAAAATGACAGAATGGCTGTGATATTTCAGTCTTTCTTGACTGGAGTAATAATGCTGTTGTGTAAGTATACCCCATATTTCTTGTCCCTTGTCACACACACATTCGCAGGCACACACAAAATGCCTGCCTGTCACTCTAACAAGTGACTCAGCTTCACTTTGGCTTCACAGACTAAAATTACCAGTGATCAACCAACAGTAGATCTCTGATCAAGGTTACACATTTTCAGGGTAATGTTTTTAGAGGAGTAAATTACGACAGGCTGAATAATTATATCCTGAAGGCCTGATTACGTACAGTAATTTCAGAGCCATTTACAGTCTGAAGATGCAGTAAATGAGACCTGGTTGAGTAGGGTTTTCATTTCTGAGAATTATGTAAAATTGTCATATATTCAGACTTGTTTTCTGAGCTTACATAAAAGCTCAAGGACCTCCTAATAGATTTTATTTTAAAAGCTTTGCATCATGTCTATCACTTCATTTGATGCATTATTGTAAGTGTATTTCTTTTGTTTTCTAAACTAGAATCCTTCAGGAGAAGTTGGACCAGCCTGTATCAGCTCCTCCCTCCCCAAGAGATGTTTCCATGGAGATAGACTCGCCGGAGAACATGATGCGGCATATCCGCTTCCTGAAGAATGAGGTGGAGAGGCTTAAGAAAAGCCTGCGCACCACTGAGCTGCAGCGTAAGTGGCCTCTCGAATTGTCACATGATCCATGGCAGTGTGGGCTCTGAAGGGGCAGATGCCCTCAAGTGTTGATTAAGGTTGTGATTGGTAAAGCTGATCCTCAGATAAGCAGTGAGGGGCAAATTCACCCTACACTCAGGCTTGGCTTGTTTTACATAGACCAGAAAGAACAGGATACGTTCTGGATTTGTGCTGACACAGTTTATAGGCTCGTTACCTCCTTGTCATTCACTGGTCACATTACACCTGAAGACACTTAAAGGTTTATGAAGAAGTGGAACAGCAACAAGCATTTTGCTCTTAAAATACCATTTAACATGATGTCGTTGAAGATATTGAAGATATTGTTTCTTGCAGATTCGTGCAGAGCCTCTGCAAAAGTTTTCTTGCTGTTTTTTGTTAACAGCCCATCTATTGAGTATTATTACAATTATACTAACACATGTACACCTCCAGTCCATCTGTAGAAAGTTGTGACCTACAAACGAGAGGCAGATGTATAATATGCCATAATTATGGCACCAAATGCTACATCATACTCATAAAACATTAGGGGACCATACCTTTAATGTTTGTGTCATTTGATAAAGAGCTCAGTCTTTGATGATGTCAAACAAAATTCCCAGCACTCGTATGCTCTATTTATTACATAAATACTGCATGAAAATGCAGTAGCAAGCAGGTACCATTTTAAGAAGTGTCCTTGGTGCATTTTAAAAAAAAACTCCAACATCTGAGACTTTTTAAGAGCAACCTTTTTAAATGGGTAAAACAGCCATATTCACAATATCTTTCTTATGACATCTGCACATGCTTGCTTTGTCTCATATAGCCAGTTAATAAAATGCTATTTGGGATGAGACACTCTATTCTACGATACTAGGTTGTCTTGAACACTAATTAACCAGGAAGGAGTTTACAGAACAGTCACAACTATACTTTATCTTATCATATGCTGAGAGGATACATAGACCATAAATTAAGTACTATATAAGTACTTTATTTATATAGCACCTTTCAAGAGCAGAGATGTTACAAAGTGCTTCACAGAGGGGATAAAAACAAAGACATACGTGCAGACATAATAAAAAGGCAACCAAATGTTCACTTTGATTGATGGTCGATCTTATGGTTTAATGTCTCTGACAGCAGATTTTCGTACGCTAAATTGTAAATAAAAAACTAAAAAAAAATCTACAAATTTTAATGGCATTCAGATTTAAACTGTGTTGTTCATTGAGGTGATAATAACATTTTGTGGATGATGAGAGGTCTTATTAAATGGCAAAAGATCTACTTACAGCTCCTGCCTTCTGGTGATGCTTGCTTTACAGTTTACAGGGAGAATAATTCTTTTAGGGAGCATCAGTGAATCACCATACACTGGTTAGGTCAGAAAAAAGGGCTATAGACAAGCAAACTAGATCTCGCTTCTCACAAAATTATCTAATAATTTAAGTAACAAAGAATCTGTACTATTCTGTTTTATTATATTGTTGCTTGTGACAGTGCAGTGAAATGAAATTATAGACATTTTATTATTGATAGACGACAGGTAGCTATTGACAATTTTTACAGAGAAATATGCGTCTCGCTTGTCTTTTGGATGAACACTTATTTTTATCATTTGAAAAGATGTAGGGCACTTATGTTTAATTTAGTCCCTGAAAGCCTGTGAGATGATGTGCTTGTACATAGACACAATAACATCAAGCCATCTGCTAGTGTGCATCTTTATGAATATGCCGCTGATTAGTCCAACCTGTCATAATAAACTTTCACTCTACTTTAGACTCTCCACAAAAATTGAGGCCACTCAGGGAGGCGTGTGGCACTAAGAGATGGAATCCATCAGGCCATTGCATTATAAACTGTACTTGTGGACACACAGAAAACAGCTTTTCATCTTTTATGGGCTCTAGTAAAGCACATGGGGCATGGACAGAATAATAGGAGCGTCTCACAGTAAAACAGCACAATAGAAAACACTGTTTTGTTGAAGTTAATTGCTCTTCATTGTTCAGACAGTCAGAAGTGTTGATTCTTGATGATGACTTGATGTAAAAACCTTAATTCATTAATGGAGAGCAGTGTACACACATGCCAGGGAGTGTCACTCAACATTATGTAGTCTGTGTTTTGTTTTCGCCACTAGAGGGAGCTGTCAGTCCAATACATTCTGAGAAGCTGAGACAAGGAGCAAGTTGGTATTGCTACTGGAAAAAATGACATTGATAATCCATTGTAATAGTAGAGATCAGCAGGAGGGGATTATGTCATGTCTGCACATCTTTTAGATGAAGCCCTTTTTATTTAGGGGTTTTTACACGTGCAACAGTTGTGACATGCACGCATTAGTGCAGTCATTTGTGTTGATATGTAGTGGCCAAGATGTGACAATATCTCAACTGATGTCATTTGTTCTGTGTGTCTCCTCACAGACACAGAGAAGCGTGCCCAGTACATAGAGGAGGAGCGACACATGAGGGAGGAGAACATCCGCCTGCAGAGAAAGCTTCAGAGAGAGATGGAGCGCAGGGAGGCCCTGTGCAGACAACTGTCGGAAAGTGAATCCAGTCTGGAGATGGACGATGAGAGGTAGAGGATGGGACACACGATAGGACAGATTAACCAAAACACCACAGTAAAACCTCATGTGTCAGCAAATTGAGGGAAATGGATGAGAGATTTCATTTTTATGAATGGATTGGCCTGTGCACTAGAGTCTGATGTTGCAGAGTGGCTGGAGAGGCATTTGGCTCCATTGACCATTTACACTGCTGACACTGCTGATTTGATGAAGGGGGCCTGAACCTGTTAGGATGAAGAGATGAAGGAACAAAAGAGGGAGAGGTGCAAGAGACAACAGGCACATGTGCCACCTCAGCACACAACAGTTTCTTTTTTCCAGTATTTGTTAGTGGTGTATAGGGTTTCCATGCGATAAGCAAGGTAACAACATGGTGCCCATTAAGCACAGCTATTGGCTGCATGTCAAAACCCAACCCTGGCTTAAAACAGCTCCATGTTGCCGCTGTGTTTTTTCTTACAATCATAAAGTAAATGCCGTGAATGCTTAGGTTTGCCATGCAGTTTTGATTAGTTCCTGTGTGTAATCCCGGTTACTACTGTCATTACCCCCATAGCGAGGCACTGTCACTTATTTTCATGTTTTCCTCACACACCAGTCAGGCTAGATTGAGCACCTTTTGATACCAACTTTGATAACTAGCCATAAATTAGAAATTACTTAATTTTCACAAACTGCGTCATCTCATCTTTTCAGGTACTTCAACGAGATGTCTGCACAGGGCTTGCGAGCAAGGACTGTGTCCAGCCCCATCCCCTACACCCCCTCCCCCAGCTCCAGCCGACCCATATCGCCTGGTAGGTACATTTGAGATGGCCACTGTCTAGGCAAAACAACAGTAAACAAGATATATTACGTCAACGAGAATGGCCAATAAAACAATAAAGAGTACCTTTGATATCAATTGATATGACTTGTTGCCACCACATGCTTTATCTTAGTACAAAGCTTACCAGTAAAATCAATTATATCTACTGTAAGATTTGGAACAGTCATTGTTAAGGTATCTTCAGGGTCAGTGAAACCATAAATAAATCCCCGCCCGATAATAAATGTTTTTCCTCCCTCTCTGTCCAATCAAATCCATCCAATCCGTCAGCCCCTGTTTCTGTTAAATCAGCAGGATCATAAAAAGTTGTCATGGTTCAATAACCGATGCTTCCATAACAAATGTAATATTTCTGTTAATATTTCTGAGCATCCAAGCCGTGGATGCTTTTGAATCGTAAGACCTTTTTCACAGAGATCACACCATAGTTACTCTAAGAAGACCCTTGATTACACCACCTTTGCTGATAGCATGCTAGCATGGTGGAATGGGAGGCATGGCACGTACTATGCCCCCCCCCCCCCCCCACCCAAATTCTACCTTCATCCCTGTGATACAGAACGGCGAAATAACCTTGAACAGGCTGTGTAAAAGGGGCTATAGAGTTCTAATGGTATATACATTGTAGAGAGATTCAAGCCATTCAAGCCCTGCTCAGTCGTGTTTGGTGTGATTCAGCAAGGTATCAGATTAAGTGTTTGCACAATGGTAAAACAGACCTGAGGTGCCAGAGCACTGCTGTTTTTCCTGTTCTGTCAGCCAGGCATGAATTGAACCTTTCATTCTTGCACTAATAAAAAACTAATTAAAACTGGACCTGTTGTAAGAAGAGAAATTGCAGTGCTTTGAGTCTCAGTGAGATATAATGACTTGGTTAAAAAGTACATACAGTATGTGCAACTTTCTCTTCCTGTCTGTCTTCGCTCTGTCACAGGTCTCTCATATGGCAGCCACACAGTTGGCTTCACCCCTCCAGCTACACTGTCCAGAGCTGCCATCTCCCACTATAACACTCCTGCCCTGCACGTCCACGGAAGCTCCTCTCACGCCGTAGCGGTAAGTAACATCCACTGATAATAACTTTTAAAAATTTTCTCCCCATATACGGGATGCAAAGCAAAATGCATTCCAAGTTAATAGGAATAATACATTAATTTAATGAGTTAAAATTAAAATGAATTAAAAGTTATATTTTGATGTGACCTCAGGTGCATGCATAAAGGAGGGAAAGTTAGAGAATCTTTGCAAGTGTCAGTATAATCTTTACACTACATTTAATGAGCGAGGTGTTACATTATGTTTGGCAATGACCTCAAGCATGTAACTAGAGTATGAACAGCTTTAACTTAAGCTGAATTTGCAGTTTTAACCATAAGGACATTTTTTTGCTGATACTGTAAAATCTGTCAGTATTAGGACATTTTTATTTTTGTACTTGAGCACATTTGATTTGAAATGCAACTGTGGCTCTGAGGTTAACTGTCTTTTAAAGCTGTAATTTACACATGTAAAGAACCATGGAGATATTCTAGTCTTTATTATGAATATCAACAAATAGTAGAAAGGGCTGCAAGTCCTTCACTGTTCTCTCAGTATGGGTCTGAACATTTTCAAACCTTAAACCTGCCTTGCCTGTTTTTCACCCAGATATTGTTACACTAAATGGCCCACTCATACATCAAAACAAGGAGAACATGCAGTAGTTCCATGATTGTCCGAAGGTCCAATTTATCTTTTCAATAACACAGTGATAACTGCATCAATACACCTTATTGGCGTCACTTAGTTATCGCTTATATTTTTATTAGTATTTTCTGTCAGATTAATGGTCCATTAAAGTCTTTTCTCCTCACTAACCATTGTATTTTTAGTTTCAGCAATGACTAGTGTCAGATAAATTTACATGTATTCATTTGACAGACACTTTTATCCAAAGCAACTTACAAGTGAGGAACAACACTAAAGCTTCAGTGCAGACCTTGAAGTAAGCACTAAGCACTAGATCTTGTCAGTAAGACAAGGTGCAAGGAGATCAGGAAAACAAGTGTACATTAAGTGCGAGGTAGGCATGTTAGGGCATTAGGGGTGTAAGGAGAGGACACGCTCTCAGAAGAAATTAGTCTTCAAGAGATTCTTGAAGATAAAAGCATAAATTGGGGTTAGGTTCTCACTAGGTGAATTGTCAGGGTTTGTACATTGGTGTGCTTGCTTCTAATTTCCTTTTACAGAAATCACGCTGAAATGAAGTTCAGCCACCCAGTTGGTCCATCAGTGAGATGGGAGGATACACAACTGTCAGCAGTGTTCAGCTTGATAAATAGCTGAGCCCAAACATAAGATAAGATAATCCTTTATTAGTCCCACAATGGGGAAATTTACAATTGTTAAATTTACATTGTCTGCAGCGTACAGTAGATGTTTTGTCCTTGTCTCATATACATTGTTCTTCATATTTTGGGGGGAAAAAAGACACGTTCAGGAACAGGCTCTTGTCCTGTTAGAGGGCTGTCTGTTTTTAAATCATTTTGACAATGTGATTAAAAACAAGAGTGTAGAAGAAGAGTTGTCTTTGACCCAGCTCTTCTGTACCTGCTCCTTACTCCCAAGTTAGAAAATATCTGTCTCACTCACTCATTCTCATGGGAACACTGCCAGTTAGGTACTATTCAGGTCACCGTGTTCAGGTCATTGTGCTCAGGTTACTTTGATTCAAGTCTTTTAAGGTAAATGCTAATTTTTGACTGAAGTTTTTTTTAATTTTTCATATATTCTTTTTTCTTATTAGTTTCAACCTTTTTTTATTTTTACCTTTGTTATTAGTTTGAGCTTTAAAAATCCTTACATGTTTACCTTGTATTACAAACATATACTGATCAGCCACAGTTACATCAACTGACAGGTGAAGTGAATAACATTGATAATGTCATTACAATGGCACCTGTCAAGAAGTGGGATATATTAGGCTGCAAGTGAACAGTCATCTCTGGTGTTGATGTATTGGAGGTGGGAAAAATGGGCAACTGTAAGGACAGGGGCCAAACTGAGATCCCAAGACAACCTTGTCAAAGCATCTTCAAAACATATGGTCATGTGGGGTCTTCCAGGTATGCAGTTGTTAGTACCTACCAGAAGTGGTCCAAGGAAGGACGACCAGTGAACCGACAGGGTGCCAAGGCGTGTTACACTGAAGTGGCCAGTTAAAACTATTTCTCCCATACTTAAACCTTTCCTCCCACTGTTCTGTGGTATTGTATAACTCTGTTTCTCTAGTTTTCTCCCACCCTGGTACTCTACATCCATTTATTTTCTCTTGATGCATGTGGATGGTACAGACCACATCTCTCCCATCACCATGCAGCCCACCCAGGAGCTAAACAGGGTAACAATGGTGACAATAATTCTGTCTGGGAGATCAGAAACTCAGACAGATTAAATTTTCTCTAAACCCCTTTTTTCTTTTCTCTTTCCATTCCTCTGAATACAATTGCAGTTGTCAGGTCATGACCAATAGCTCAGTGGGAGGAACATGACTGAGTAACCCCGCCACTTACAATCTTGTTTTCCTTCAGTGGTTTGTAACCCTGGAAACATTGTCCAACAAAAAGTATTACTACAATTAGATCTGCCTTTTACACTTGTGTAATACAAATGTATCTTCTAGCTGTATCTGCCTAAATTAATTTGACACCTTGGTTAACTTTCGATGAACACTCCAGTTTGCCACAGATTCCACTTTATATATAAAATCTACAGAAAGCTGCTATTCAGTTGTTTTATTTATTTATTCACCTTCTCCCTGTCTCTCTCCAACAGAGGCCCTCCCCAAGAAGAAGCACCAGCCCTGACAAATTCAAACGTCCAACACCCCCACCCTCCCCCAACACGCACTCAGGGGCCCAGCAAGCTCAGCCTCCGCTACCCCCACCAGCTCAGCCCATGGTCCAGTCCATGTCCTCCCCGGCAGCTATGTCGCAGCATGCAGCAGCAGCACAGCAGCCTCCCTCCCAGCCTTAACGCCACACACAGTCTCTTGTCTTTGCGCGCAAGTGCGCCCACTGAATGCCACGACGCTACCGCAACAGCAGCTTCCATCATTACCAGCTCTGGAAGTCAAGTTTCTTACTCTTTACCAACACCACAAAAGAAGCAGCTTCAAAAGTTTTAGAGGGGAAAGAAACAAGACGGCAGCTCAGTGAAGCTAGCCGCCTGCCAAATCCACACGTGGCGTTACTTAACTACTCTTAAAAGGAATGGATGGACTGAAAAATAATCGCTTCTGGGATTTGTAGGCCAATTATCTGTTCCACCTTCTGTCTTGTACATGTTATGTTTTTGTTTCTTCGCTTGGGACTTTAGCTGGTTGGAATTGTTGTTGTGGCGCTTCTAAGATAGCACAAACAGCACATACAGTATGTTTCATGGTGGTGTTTTCTGATAGGTTGGATGTTTGGATCGATGGATGTATGGCTAGAGAAACGGATGAATTGATAGATGGATGTGGTCGATTCCTTTCAAGCCTATAATATGACACTCAATTGCAGTAATGTCCTCCACTCCAGCTCAACCCCCCCCCCCCGTCTCTAAAGCAGTGTCAACAATTCACCCCAACCCCAACCCCAACTCTAAACGGCTTTGATTAGGTCAACAAGTGGTGTCATAGAAGACTGCTTGGAGTTTCTCCATTATAGGGCATTGATCAAAAAGGGGCACGTGCCACAGTTATTTTAGTTTCTGAAAGCATTCAAGGCTCTGCTGCTCTTCAGTTAAAATGAAAAGGAAAAAAAAAAAAACATCAAGGAGGACGGACGCTGGTACATAAACCACAGATAAATGTCGCCTTTTGAGGTGTTTAAAAATGTAGTCTGAGGTGTTACAACTTAGTCATGTACTCAGTCTCTTCTCTGCTCTTCTCTCTCTCTCTGGTGTATTTCTGAAAAGCTTCTATCATCCTTATGGATATTCCTCATCAGAAAAAAGGAAAAAAAAAACATAATGCTCTTTACACTAAATATACATACTGCTAAAACATTCTAAATGAATGGTACTGTTGAACTAAATTTCTATGTATGATTAAAGCTCTTGAGATGACAACTTCTGTTTTTAATTGTCAATTTTATGGATAGCATTTGCTACTCATTTGTAATGTGAGAAGTATGAGTTAGATATTGATAAGCAAGCTTTGTAGACTTCAGAACTGTTTGCAAGTAACAGTATTTTCCCCAGCAGGAGACTGCAATTTGATGCAAACGCTGAATTTAACAGATCCTAAGAGGAGCACAGCTTCAGTATTGCATTGATCTTTTTGTGTATTTAGCTTCACTGGAATGTTTCCTTGTGCAAATCATGACGTCCCCCTCAAATTCCTGCAGCAGTTGATGGAAAATGTTTGTGCCTTAAATAAATCTGCACCATCAAACCTTACACCGTATCTGAGAGGGCAGAAAAATGTTAATATTTGTAATAATGGTGGAATCCCCTTTCATTACATTTAGTGTTGCATGTGCAAAGAGGCAACTGAAGAATTAAACCTCCATCATTATGGGAAACAAGTTTCTCGTGTCAAACTGATGTTCCAGGCTTCTCCACACTTCAAAACTGGTAAGATCTTAATGTTTCATTGTTGTGTCTTCTTGACCTTGTGATATCTTACTGAAATATTTCAACAATTACAAGATAGATTGCCATGAAATTTGCTATAGGTTTTCATGGTTTTGTGATAGATTCCTACTGACTCTTGTGGTCCCCTCAAATTCCCTTTAATGCTATTAGGTTAACATTTTTTAGTGGATAAATCTCAAATATTGGATGTTTTGCTGAGAAATTTGGTATTTGGGACCGACATTCAGAAGCCTCAGAGGATGGATTATAATAACTATGATCCCCCCTGACTTTTTCATCTATAGCACCTTCTTTTGTTGCACTGGTGTATCATTATATAATCTGTTTAAAGTCAATCCAATGTTTGAGTTATTTCACTATGGACCAAAGTGTTGGACCGACCAAGTAACAGACAGATCTTGCCACTCCTGGAGCCATGCTTGGCCAGAAACTGAAACTTAGAACCGGCTGTCCTCTGATCTTGATTTACTGTGACACAACGACATCATGTGATAAGCGTCCTACACACATTAAGCCCTCTGACTCATGATTTTGTCCCAGTATCTAACACCCATTTCCTAGTCTACATGGTTTCAACCGGTTCTAACTGGCATAGCACCGGAGGAGTGTTTTTCATAAATCAATCATTCCAGGATCATTTAACATGGCAAACCTTTGTAATGTGGGTGCAATAACCTCTGGTAGGAGGAAAACACGGCAGAGATGACGGTCTTTGCAACACATTAGACATCCATTAGGTCTCTGCTGGTTGCTGTAGCCCATTCACACATATGGTCAGTTCAAACTCACCAAAATCAAAATACACACCCCATCGTAAGAGTGACATGAGTATATCTTTGTCCAAAGGCCTGCTGTGAGTTCTGGTACAACTAAAGTGATTTCCTGTGTTTTTCTACTATGTTGCAGTGTTCTCTCTTGCTGTTGAAGCCAGCAACCTGAACTAATCCAAGCAGGAATCTGGACTGGGGGCTCAGGGTGGCCATGCTGGGTGCTAAAGCGGCCTTTCACCTCTGCAGCTTTATGGATCTAGATGGCAGATCCAGGAGAGATTTATCCAAACTGCAGGGTGGCTCTGTATGTTTACACCTGCCAAGACTCTCACGTAAAAGAACAGCAGGGTGCTGCTTCTCAGGTGTCACAAAGGTGCTCGAGAAAAAGAACAGATACTTAAAGAATATCAGGTCAGTTGCTGGGAATTGCCTGTGTTGTGGGTAATGTGAGCTCTGCAGCTAGCGCAGAAGTAAACCATAAAGATGACTTGATGGGGCGTTTAAAATAAGAAAATTTTTCCTATTTGCATATTAAGAACATTAGAAAAGGTTTATCCCCAGTTATTAAGACATTTTGAAAGTTACATAATGGGTAATATAACTGCTTTTATACCAAGTTTGTTTGTCCCAAGAAGACCACCAACAAAAAAAGGTAAGCTTCACCACGTTTGACACAGACCAAAGAACCTGACTGGAGATTAGCAAATATACACTGCAAATCTCAGTGTTAATGTTTTATTTTTATGGCAGGCAACATCATGAAAAGGAATCACAAGTCCACAAAACAGCGTATTAGAATTATACTCATCTATTTTGCAAGGGCTAGAATTGAATTGTGTTGAACATTACTACCATTTTAATATATTATGTTGAAGTGACTGAATGTGGTTACACGTTATTGATTGATCGTGGACATAAAACTGAGAACATAGAGCTGAATTTGTGAGGAAATGTTACTTCTATTACTATTTGGGACAAATATTATGGACCCCAAAATTCATCCCTATGAGACACCATCAACATTTCAGGGGCTTGATTCAAATGACTTAAATCTAACCAAATGTTTTCATCAACAGTATCAAAACCTTAGATGGATTCACAAAAGGTGTAGCATTCTGTTGCTTTTATATATATATATATATATATATATATATATATTTTCATTACATTGTCCTGTTCATACTGTTCTTATGTTTATATTTTTTATAATACTATTTTGCTCATACCTTGTCTTTTACTCGTATTTATGCCTTTTTTTTCTATCTTTTCAATCTCTAATGCTGCTTCGACAATGTACATTTCCCCATTGTGGGACTAATAAAGCATTATCTTATCTTATCTCCAGTAGTTGCTGGAGGACATTACTGACCTCTATGGGACTGTGGGTAATGTGAGCTCTGCAGCTAGGGCAGAAGTAAACAATAAATATATGTTGATGGGCCTGTATTCAAAATTAGACTGTTTTTCCTTTGTGCCCAGAAAGACACAAAGTTGTTAGTTTACCAGTAAGCCAAGAATTTGTAGCTATATAGGCCAGTAATTATTTAGGTCAACAGTGTCTACAGCTTTATGCAGTGGAACCACCTGATGTTGTGATATCAGGATCACTATGACAAAGAGGTCACTGATCCAAAATTCTTTTCTCCAGTAGACTTTATATGCCCTCATGTGCCCTTTGCCATCTCAGGATTGAGATGCTGCACTGCCAGTTTTGACAGTGTTCATTGATAAGTTATCAAATAAACCACATGATGAGATGAAACAGTAAAACTTCAATTATATTGCTTCTATAAATAAAAGTGTGGCGGCAGTGTGGCGATTTCAGTAAATTCCAGACTGCTGTCGTAACCACTGCAATTTGAGAGAGAGGGCTGAAAATCAAATTTACTTTTCTGTATCAAGATTACTAAGCCACTGCTACTTTTCTGACCCAGTAGAGACAGAAACTGAAAATGTCCCAATAAATGTATTGAATAACTTACGCAAGCAAGCGAAATTCAACACCAACATTGATTCTAGCAGTAGTCAATAGTGTTGAAAGTGTATTATAGCCACTTGTGTAATCCACTCCCCACCCCCCTCAGATTCATACACACTGTCCTCTACATGCACCATGTCTGGTTGAAACTGGTCTGGGGCTACATGTCAACCTAATGCCAGTGTAGAGTACAATTAACTGTGCCTGGCCTGTTCTTTTTTCTCTTCATTTTTCAGGGAGAAGGGGATTACGGTGCCTAAATCTTTTCTGTAAGACCCTTTCTGGCAGCAGACCTCAGCTATGGGAAAAAAAGCATCAAAGTTCCTGAAGAATTTTAGGTGCATTCAGTGTGAAAAACCAGGCTGACCTGTGTTCTGCTCTCTTCATCCTCCCCCCCTCATACTCTGCTCCCTGTCCTTTCATCTTTGGTGGTTCTCCTCTCCATTCACTGTACTCCACTCCTCTGCAGAGGAGACAAGTGTCAGAAATAATGTGGAAACAGTGGTGCCACATTGTTTCTGACCTGAGGTTATGAGAATGGGTGCAGTCACATGGGGATATAATTTTATTAAGAACAACTACTTTAGGAGAGAATATTTGTCAGTAACCGACTGTGGGCCTGCACTCCTTAAAATGTAATTCAAAATGTGTCTAGCTCTTGTGTTTCTCTGGATAGAAAGAAAATGTTTAAGTCAGAGACCACCAAATTATGTAGATTTTATAAGAATATTTAAAAAATGTAGAAATTAAATTGTAAAGTGAAGTAATATAAATGAATTCTGTACAGTTTTAAGACTATAAGTCACCAGTGCTTCCTTGGTTACATCTGTTTTATTTTATCACCCTGTTAATGTAGGCCAGCTCTTTATAGGTCAATTAAATATTGTACTTACATTATTCCCATAATATTCACACATGAACTGTCTGTATTACTAAGACACAGCATATCCTGCAGTCATCTACCTCCCTTCCTGCAGGATTCCCCTCAGGTTATTTTTAACCATTAAGCATGATAGACTATCTACATATTGCTTCATATCACTCCTACACTCCTTATGGTTTTGTTGCATTCCTGTTGTTTTCTTAGTCATGGGAAGGCTGATAAAGATTCGGTCCAAGAGTTTGTTGCGTATATTGCTTTAATCAGCGCTCACCGGGTAGAGAGCTACAGGCAGTGCGCCCTGCTGGTGCTCTGTGGTGTTGTTATTACCATCCATCAACCGGTTCAGACTGGACTGAAGGCAATATTAATGTTCCTGGAGAGAAGTGTCCCATACACCCAGCCCCCACCGTCACCGCGTGAACCCGCAACTTTCAGCCTGACCAGGCAGATATTTTAGAGTTAATAGAGCAGAAAATAATAATTTACACCTATAAAAAATATTGTTTTTTTTTCGTTTTTAACATAACTTTTTTCAGTTGCTTTATGAGGTGCTTTAGGGGAAAAAAAAGTCTAATTGGTTTTGCACGGCGCGGACACCTGTCAGGTAAACAGTTTTGTGTTTGTGCATGCGCCTGAGTGTTTGCGTGTGCACGTTCTTCTTTAATTTTCAATGCTTTAAAATTTCTGAGAAAATAAGAAGTATACAGTCTGACCCAGAACTCCCAGCCGTCTCATCTCTGTGAGGGGAGACACTCCTCTGTATGCTGGGCGCTCCGTGCGCGCAAGAGGAAGCTGCGCTCTTCCCTCCCGTAGCTGCGTTCAGGCTGCTGCTGCTGCTGCTGCTGGACCAGCAAGAACAGCTTTGAACCGGTTTTGTCGCCGGCTACAAAGCAGATTGAAACGGATGCACAATGCGCATTGTTGATGCATAGCGCTTTCCTTATACACACGACAGCATACATTCAAGATCAGGCAGACCAGCATCCGCGGACGATGTTTTCTTGTTTATGTCATTTGTTGTGATTCTGTAAGACGGGATTTCAATAGGGAAACCATCCTACATGGAAAGTTCCCGTAGAGCGCGCAGCTCTGCAGGCGCCCGCTGCTGTTATTATAGATGCTGAGGTGAGTGCGGCATGTGTTTTTAACGAAATAAGCGCAATACGCTTGTGTTTGTGTTGAAATAAGAAATGAGATGTAATGAGGGAAATACGGTTGTTGTTGTTGATGCTGAGAGAAGACACTTGAATCAGTCCATGGGCTTATATAGATCATTTTGTTGGATGATATTGTCTTAGATTTTAATAGAAAACTATCCCAGAAAAACATCCAGTGAACTTGCTTTGTAAGCAAACAAATCTGAAATCTGAAGAGCTTTGCACCAACTTTTCCCCTGCTGAGAAGCCTCGTTGTAAACAAAACAAAGCTGCTGCTGCAGTGATGTATAAAGTTGCTCTAAGCTACAAATTATTCATGAAAGAGGTCTGAAAAACTTAGGTCAGCACGAGAGACACATCTCTCATGTGTCCAGTAAGGACCAGAGCTGATTCATGGAAGAAGGAGGCTAAAGGTGGAGGGGGTGGAGGTGGTGGTGGGGGGGCATCAAGCAGTGCAGTTTTCTCCACTTTCTCCTCCTCCAAGGTGTGGTTATAGAGAAAGGAACAAAAGGGCCAGCCTGCTATGTCTTAGTCGCAGTCTGTCTGTGTTCACGACCTCACACAGGTGACCTGCCTGTTTGGCCAGGCCAAGCGCTGCAGCAGCCTTCATTACATCAAGGCTTTGTGTAAGTGTGTGTGTGTTATGGAAGCAACTGTTTAGTTCTTTCAGTCTTTTAGTTATTAAGGCATTTGGCTGTCAAGCTTATTCCTGTAATGTTCGTTGTCGTGTCCTTCCCAGGAACCACCGCTCTGTCAGTGCTGCAGCAGGTCCCGAGGGGCAGCAGTAATCTCAGCACCATGGTTCCATCTACTAAAGTGCTGGACGGAGGCTGGGGATGGGCAATTGTTGTGGCCTCTTTCATGGCCCAGCTCCTGGCCTATGGATCACCCCAGTCGGTGGGCGTCCTCTACCCCGAGTGGCTGCACGCCTTCCAGGAGGGCAAGGGCATGACGGCCTGGGTGGGCTCCCTTGTGGCTGGCGTGGGACTGATAGCCAGTGAGTAGCACACACTGTAATGTAATAAACCTTGACGTGGGTCGCCATTGGAGTTTTAGAGCCAAACTAAATGCCAGCTGAATTGGATCCTTATTATGGGTCAGGAAGAGTCCTGATACTGTGGTGAAGTTGTGGAGTCACGTTTAGAGAGACAGATGGAAATTGTCAGATTATTGTTTTTAGCCCCTGATAATTATATGATGAGCAGTAAATAGATATTTTGGCTTTACATAACATTATTGGCAAAGTATCTGCTGACATGATTGATTTAGTGAGTGATATTATATCTGCTTAGTGCTAAAAGTACAGCACTAAACACTCACCTTTACACCTATCTTCCTTCCACTTCCTTCTCAATTATCATGCCACATGATACCACTGATAAGAAAGGAGACACAATACATGTTCAAAGTCTGAACAATGACTGCATTGTAAAAGGGTAATTAAAGTATCACCAAGGAATATATTTACCATAGCTACAGGTGTTCTCCTTACTGTAATGCTTCAATGGGATGGAGGAAAAAAGGCAGCACCGTCACAGTAACGGGCACTTTGTGGCTCCCTGAGCAGAGTTGCTGTTATTGATTTTCTAGGAGAGCAAAGCAAATGCAAGTCATCCATGCTATGAATGTAGGAGGATCACTTAGCCCTTAATCTAACCACAGAGGGAGGGAAAGAAAGACAGACTGAGGAACAGATAGGAAGAGAAAGACAGAGACATGAGAAGTATTTGCTGAGCAAGGTTGTGTATATAAACTCACTTGAACCCGGCCTTAAAAGAGAAGAGAAAAGAGGAAGAATCTAAAAGGTTGTGAGCTAGGGTGTGAATGTAAGAATGACTTGTTGAGAAAAAAAAAACATAAAACTCTCTAATCTTTCAGTAATCTGTGACTGTGTTGAGTAAACAGGATCAGTAATAGACTGTGGCCGTGGTTGACATTTCCGTCTAAGGCGCAGCTCGCCTGCCGGCCCTGGATTCTTGCTGTCTTCTCTCTCGAAGGCGGTGAGGTGAAAATCATGACTGTACAGATCTGGCCTTGGGCCTGGCCAAGTCCTGGACACGTGTCCTGGCTGTCAGACAGCTGCAGCACTGCAGTTCCTACTGCACAACAGCAGGGTCTTCCCCCTTGTTAGAGAGGAAGGAAACAGTAAATGTCGCATGATGCATGAGTCAAACAACCTGAGGATATTGGAGGATTCAGGAAGCACTGAGAAAACACTGCATCTTGGGTTTGACTCACTATATACATTACAGTATATATTCACTACATATACATCATGTATATGAAGCGAAAAGCTGGAAGAAGCAAATAGATACATATGTGATATGTGAATAAGTGTTTTGGGCTTTTTTTTTTTTTTCAATTTTAAAGCAAGTTTAAGGGGAAATGAAAGGAAACTGGATGTTAAGGAGTTAAACCATAAAGTAAAATATGAACACTGGACCTCTCCAGATCCTCTTGAGTGATGTGACAACAAAACCTCTGACAGGTTGCCAGTTTGAGCCTAATGTGATGTGGCAGTGTCATGGTCAGACCCAGCAGTGCTTTGCAAGATAGGGTTTCATTTTCTCAGAAACTCAGAAACTTAAGCGTCAGAATATCATCACTATCCTATGTTTGCTGAGTATTTTTATTCCTCTGTCATTCACCTCAATCACTTTTCTCTGCTTCCTGTTCTTTCTTCCTACCACTTCTCCCTGCAGGTCCTGTCTGCAGTGCCTGTGTGGACAACTTTGGGGCTCGTCCTGTGACCATCTTCAGTGGCGTAATGGTGGCGGGTGGCCTGATGCTCAGTGCCTTTGCTCCGAATGTGCAGTTCCTCATCTTTTCCTATGGGATTGTGGTTGGTAAGGAAACACTTGATGATTTTGGGCGGTGGGGTGGGGGGGTGTTTACTCAGCCTGCAGACCTGTAGACCTAATTCATAGTCAGGTAGAGGCTTAGGTCTTGACAGTCTGGGGGAAAAAATGTGTTTGATGTTGCTTCGGTCATGGGAGTTAACTAAGCTTCTTATCCCTCTAACATATGACAGTCTCATAACACATTGTATAATCATTTGAAACAAGCAGGGACAACAGGGCATAACAGTCCAACTATTATGTAACATCAAAGGTTGATGATATCCTCAATCACCAGTTAATGAATATCATTGCCACTGAAAGTGTTTAGACGCTGAGACAACATTTACCTTTGAGCTTTACACCATTTATTTGACATTGACAGAAAAATCACATTATGTCTTCTCGTGTGACCCTTTGTTTCCTCTGCACCCTCACCAGTTTGCCTGCGTGGGCCAAACACCACCTGTTATCGTACATTAAGTGACAGCTCAGCCGTGCTTAATCCTGGTGTACCCCTCGCAGTCAGCACTGTCTTTTTGCACAGGCAGCGCTGGAGAGGGGAGGCCATGCATATTTGAAGACAGTCATTTATTTTTAGAGATGCCCTTAGACGATGGCTGTGGCTTCACATGCACGTGCAGCTTGTTTACTACTTCTTGTATGCTCCTCTTGAGTTTTTGTGTTGCACAAGAAACCAGGCACACGCTGCCCTCTGAACTTATGGATTTACGTACATTGTAAATTCATCTTTGTAACGGTTTCCTGAGTTCATCCACTGAAATACATTGAACACAATGTTCTGCAGCATTGCATGACTAAGAACTAAAGTAGCGGATTAATATACATATTTTTAACACCTTTTCCTGATACGCACAGTGTATTTTTAGAAGCGAAAAGCCTTTACCCCTTTCACCCGAGCTAATGGAAATTCCTTTTCTGTCTGTACTTGTCCTCTCTCCTACCACAGGCCTGGGTTGTGGTCTTGTCTATGCAGCCACGTTGACAATCACCTGTCAGTACTTTGACAAGAGACGCGGCCTTGCCCTCGGCATTGTCACCACAGGTATTGCTGCCTCCTTCTCTGCTCTGAGCTCTCTGGGTGCACACCAGTTCTCCATACTTCTTTCATGTATGAGCTGCTGGGAGTCTTGGGAAGCCAAGGTAAACATCTGTAGAGAAGCAAAGGCAGAGTGGTCTAATTAAGTGGGGACGTGGACTGTTGACCAGTGACCAAATCTGGTTCAACATAAGGAGGTTTATTATTTATTTTAAGTTAATATATTACTAAAATAGACAGGCTACACTTGTTTTTTCAGGATTGTCTCATTTTTCTACAAGTAATTAATGTTAAAAGAATCATTTGAAAGATGTTGTGGCTTTAATTTGCATTAATCTGCTACTTTCTTGCACAAACACTGAACACCTGTCTGTTTCCTCCACCTCACCCAGGCACAAGTGTCGGAGCGTTCATCTATGCCACGGCTCAGAACGAGCTGATCGTGCTGTACGGCCTGGATGGCTGCCTGCTAATCATCGGTGCCATGGCGCTAAACCTCATGGCCTGCGCCGGCTTCATGAGGCCCCTCAACATGCCGAGGTACTACCTCAAACAGAAGGCCGCCATGGAGCGCAACACGGAGGAGCAGCTTTTTGAGAAGCCCCAGCTGGATGACCTGAAGATCACAACGGGCTCCACCGCGACCACTCCAGAGAAAACTCTGACGGTGAAGGAGCTGCTCATCACCATTGACGCCAAGGACTTGGCCGTTCAGACGGAGAAGAAGAAAGGCAGCTTCCTGGCTGGGTTGGCCATCGTGAAAGTCATCAAAAAGAAGCAGCAGGCTTACTCCAGGTACATGCACTCCATGTATGAGATCCTGCAGGACCAAGCCATGGTGGCCTTCTGCATCGCTGTCTTCCTGTTCAGCCTGGGGGCGTTCCCTCCCGTGCTGTTCATAGAGGACATAGCGCAGAGCGAGGGACTCATTGAAGAAGTTAGTGTCATTCCTTTGGTATCAATAGGGGCCATCGCCACTTGTGTGGGTAAACTAGTGCTGGGAATGCTGGTGGACATCAGGTGGATCAACAGCATCTATCTGTACGCCTTCACCATGTTTGCAGGAGGTGTGGCGTTACTCCTTATCCCTATCACTAAAAGTTACGTGGGACTGCAGATCCTCTCTGCTGTCCTGGGTTTCTTCTCTGGAAACTGGTCTCTCACCTCTTACATTACCACTAAGATTGTCGGCTTGGACAGACTGACGCAAGCTCACGGCATCCTCATGTTCTTCGGGGGATTTGGGATCATGCTTGGACCCCCTGTTGTAGGTAAGAGGGCTTGTCTCTATCAAAAGTTGCAAACCATGCTACTCTGGAAATTATTGCTCAGTAGAAGAGGTACAGTGTTTTGTATTTGTACAGAGATAACCTTGTTGACATTTCAAAAATCAAAATGTTAAATCAGGCAGGCAGGCAGAGGGAGGCAAAGGCCACGTCAACCTCAATTAGGGCCCAGTTTGTCATTATTTAGCCGACTGCTGTAGTGTTTGCCAGGAATTCATGCTGACTGTGTTCACCGTGTCTGTTTTTCTCATCACTTTTTAGGGTGGTTCTTTGACTGGACGCAGTCATATGATTTGGCGCTCTACTTTAGTGGGAGCTGTGTGGAGCTGGGAGCAATCATTCTCTTTCTGCTCAACCTTCCCTGCTGGAACAGGAAGCACTCTGAGAACGACAGACCAGATGTCCATTACACCAGCAACTGTGACAAAGTTGCCTCTGTAGCCTGAATATAGCCTGAGCCTGAGCACCTTTCATAAGGACTCAAATCTTACCCCTACTGCCCAGCAAATGCCCGCTGATAAACTGTACCTGAACCACGTCTAGCAGGAATTTCTTTTCTTTGAGTATACAGGGGGTCCCCCCCCCCCTTTTTCCTGCTGCCAGGTTTTAATACACCAAAATACTTGCAGAGGTTTTGAAATACAGGCCTTTCCTCTGTACTTTGCCTGCATTTCTCAGGTTCAAACCACATACTGCAGATCTTTTTAAAGGTTTGACTCGGATGCCTGTGTTGATTCTTTATTATTGCCTCATTTTACGAGGTCAACTGAACAATGCTGTTCAACTCCCAAATTTTTCACTGTGTTTATGGAAACAGTGGTTTTCACTTCATTATAACGCTGAAAAAAGACATGGTGCCGTTCATAATGCTGGGAAGACAAACACCTGTAAAGTTGATGGTTAACTGGTAACAACATTTGAAACCACTCTGCAAATGCACAAAAATCTCCCAGGAATATGGAACAGAGAACACAGGGATTGGAGTGACAGAGGGAGCCTCTTTTGATAATTGTAATTTTAATAACACATTTTATTTTGTATTTTGGTTTCAGTATATATCTTAATTACACCACTATGTATCTTACCAAAGCATCAATGATAGTCAATGCCTGTCAACACATAATGCCTGTTGGAACAATACAACGCCTTGCTTTATAGATAATTTTTGTTTTCAAGTGCATTGTCTCAATTTATATATTTTTAAAAATGGTTTGAGTTCCATACCTCCTGTTTATGGATTAGACTGAGACTTTTTGAATAAGTCATGCTGATTCAAAAACATGTAAAAACACTGAGGAGATCCTACTGTATTTCCAGCCTTAGGAGCATGTTGATTCTCTTTGTGGCATGATTATCATGACCCCTGCTGGTGTTCATTTTGACCAGGCTGGTCCTTTTCCATCACGTATGTATATGTTTATGTGTACATTGTGATTGTATGTGTCTGCACATGCATGTTCGCATACCTGCACAGGTTTATGTGTGTGCATTGATTTGTAACTTTTGTATTAGCACTTATTTGTAAAGTCCTATGTGCTAGTGACTTTTATATGCACAAAACCAGCCGTAGAGCTGTGGAAAAAATTTTTGTTCAAGTTGGAAGTTGATTATTGTGATAATCGTAATGAATACATTGCAACAGACTTTTAGAATCACTTGAATGTTGTTAAATAGACCACTACAAATGTCTGTTTGATAGTTCCAGTTTCAGACGTAAGAATAAATCTGGGACAATATTGTTTGCTTTTTGTGTTTGTAGGGGATATTCACAGGGTGCACATGAGGTACAATTAGTACTGACCTAGAAGAGACAGTATGTCAAGTTGTCACCTTTTAGCTATTCTTATTTTTTTATGCCAGTATTATAATATTTATGTCTGTATTTCTGATTTATTATTTTATTTAAAAAGTGCCAATAAAAGGTATTTGGATTAAAGTTCAGTGTGTATGTTTGTTACATATTTATCGTGAACTACATTTTGAATCCTAAATAGAAGGTAAATATGCTCGTCACAACTAACTAAGCAAAGCTGCCATGAAAACATGAAAACATCTCGACCTGACGAAATGAATTTACTATTAACTTCTCTCTAGTAGGAAAATTATCAAACTGGTCCCTGGGGAGGTAAGGATACGGACTGTTTTTCTACTATGCAGACCAAATAAACTCAGTAAACCCATGGTTGAGCATCCTTTACAGCCACTCTGCTTCTCCCTCTCCTGGCAACACCGCAGGTCGTCATGGTTACACATTTGTCACGTGACTAGCAACATAAACAAATTGTCAAAGAGCTAACGTTACGGTGAGAAGTACGCTAACGCTACTCCATTTTAACAACAGTATTTCCACTTACTCTAAGCCTAAAGTTGGGATGTTAGGACCATGGCAGTAATTACTCCTCTTGCGTCGGACTTTCCGATAGTTTCAGAGATGGCAGCATCATGTCGAGGAGGGAAAAATACGTCTATGAGTGAAAAATGGAGAGCTGTCCCGGTCCGCTGAGCTGAAAATGGGAGCAAGGGCTTCAGTATCGCTCTGTGTAAGTTTAGCTGCGGATAGCAGCTACCATCTTATTACATTATTTTGTGTTTAGCTGCTAATATCATGAGGGGAAGAGCACTCGGGGGTAGAGCAACTCGGTAATGAAACTTTTACAGTTTCATTACCGAGTTGCTCCACACAACTGACTGTTGGTTTAACACGGAAAGTGGTGCAGTGTCTGGGGCTGTAACTTAGTTAATGTTAACCATGTGTTATTGTCTTTACAAGCTAAAAGTGCAGCAAATTTCGTGTCTTCCCATCGAGAAATACTTTTCTAAAACACCTCTGGTCACCCAGGAATGCTACTATAATAAGCTAGTTTGATATCTGTATTTGAGTTATCTGCTGCATGCTCTCTTTTCATGCAGAGCGACCAGTCTTCGGTGAGAATCCTGAGGCCCAGTGCTAAGGTCAGCCCAGAACTCACTTCTCCCACCCTGGTTTCAGAACACGAACTGGCCATCAGGTGTGTGTTTGGTGTTGACTTGGAAATAATGAGAGAGGAAGGACAGATGGTCTGTGGAATACCTCTTGTGCTAAGAGACATGGTGGAGTTCCTGGATAAGAATGGTAAGAGACGCACATCCTTCTGACTGTTCTTTCATTAATTCATATCCTATATACCTCTCCTTCCCTCTACCTTCCTTTGGTCTTTATTTCTCTCACTCTCTCAATGCAAAATACTACTCAGACATCACCTACATGTGCACTCACTAAATGTGCTTGTTTTCTTATTGCAGGAATGCACCACAGAGGTCTGTTCCGTCTGTGTAGCTCAGTGGCTCGGACCAGGCAGTTGAGGCAACGTTGGGACTGTGGAGAGAGGGTGGACCTGGAGCGTGAAGGAGATGTACCCACTGTGGCCTCGCTCCTCAAACTCTTCCTTCGGGAGCTGCCCACCCCCATAGTTCCTGAACCCCAGCGCAAACAGCTAGTTCAGAGCCTTACAGGTATTATAGGAAAGATTCTTGTAAAATCATGTTAGACTGGTTGTCAGGACCAAATTTTATTAACTTTTTCAGAGATTAATTGTAGGCATAATTAAATGAAGGCAGTTATCGGTGTTTCGTCTTTATATTTGAGCATGACATTGTTGAGCTACATCAATATGCTACTGTACCTCTGGACTCCATTTGAGAGCTACAGCACTGCTGAGACAGGAGAGTGGCATAGTATGGACACTGTCAGTCTAGGCCTGTTGTTGGCAAGCATCTTTGCTCAGACAACAAGGAATCAGAAGTGGAAATGAACAAAGTTGAGCTGTCTTGTGTATTCCTGAGTATAAATTACCTTCTGTGCTCAGTGTGTACTCTTCAGAGTACAGTAACAATAGACACATGAGGGGCTTCAAGTATAACTGAATCTAACAATTAACCACTGAGTAACCAGTTAATTATTTACTCAATAAAATGCAACTGCTACTGACAAATTAATTATTTAGTGTGAATTCTTATATTATTTTATGTGTGTATGATAGTTGTTGGGTGGTTTGGTCCTCTAGTGTTAGGCTGTTATATTCTTAAATTTCATTATCTATTTAAAGCCAAAAGGTGCTGTGTCTGGTATGTACATACCAACTAATACAATATAGAGTATATTAGGTAGTGTGCTGTATATCCATAGATACCAAAGACTCTTCTGATTAATTCTGCATATTAATAAATACTTTTGTGATGTTTTTGCTTATTTTTAGGACAAGCGGACAAGGCAGAGATGAACCAGTCGCTGAAAGAAAATCTTCTCCACCTCCCTGCTGACAACCTCATCATTTTGTCTTACCTCATCCACTTTCTGTCCAGAGTGGCTGCTCACAGCCAGTCAAATCACATGCCCGTGGAAAATCTGGCAACTATTTTTGGGCCTTGTATATTCCAGTAAGTTGTTGCTGTTAATGCCTCATTCAAATCCTCCTCAGACTGGTACTAAGACACAAGGTTCCTCCAATCAAATCAGTATAGACTATACAGCATAGAGTACACCCTGACATTAGGCTTGAGCAGACAATTTTGTAACTTGACACCGTATAACTTTAAAAAAGACTATTCTCCTGCATATGCATTTTAAAATGTTGGTTTTTCATGCTTAGTTTTGAAGAGAGATACAGCTAGAGAGATTTTATAGAGAGCAATCTTGAGATAAACAAATGAGTGTGCAAATAGTTATGGCTTCTCTTCAAACTTGTCTTTGCCTGATCCAGATGTTGAAAAAAACACTTTGTTTGTCATGAAAGCAGCCTTCTAAATGTCTGGCCCAATTCATCAGCCTCAGTGGTTGTGTGTCTGTTCCATTTTTCCACAGCTGCACCACTAAGTTGGGGTGGAGTTGGGTTTGTCCCTTCAAGGAAATGGTTGTGGATTATGGTTGATAACACAGAAAATGACACTCAAAAAGACAGACGGATATAACGGAGTTCATCAGGATTTTGTCTGTTGCTTCTCCCCTCCTGTTTATAGAGCTCTGGCGTTACTGTAAACAAATACAATCTCTCTAGGGAGACACAAAGTTTCTGCCAATGTGGAAAAGACCGATTATATTGATTAAACACCCCTTTGCTGTTCTCCCATCCCGTGATCTCCCAGGCTCATCTGCTGTATGCCAGCCTTGTTTCTGACTTAACGGTTAACAGCATGTCAGTGGAATGTGCTGTTAGTCACGCTGTGAAGTTCTGCATATGTGAGGAAAATGTCAGACGATAATAGCCAGAGGAAGAAGAGCTGGTTAGGGAGTGTGGAGTTGGCATCAGAGGCTTGGAAAAAGTTGGGGGTGGGTTGCGGTAGCAGCACAGAGTTGAAGAACGTCCTGTGCTTTTTGCCTGCGGTTCCACAGGCATTAGAGCAGCAACAGAGGAAGAGAGGAATGGTGTAGTTTGAATGAAATAGATTTGAGAATGAATGAGAGATACACACAGTTTCTTGTGCGATTTTTAAATATTGCTGCCAGTTTAAGATTAAATGACACTGTAGCACATGTTCCTCCCATGGAGCATGTGTGACAGGTTCTTTGGCAACACTGCCCTCTCCATAACTCCTGCATATTTGTCATCCAAGCCTCTTTCTAAACAGCCTGTTGCCCTTGTATGTATCTGTTAGGTAACCCGTGTGACAGCCTACTCCTGTCCTGTCATTCCAATCGACTTGCCTGCCACATAAACACACATCTATTAATACTTTTTTTCATATTCTCATCCCTGGGTGTGTGCTTTGTCAGCCTTTACATAACATGTATACATCAGATAAGATGTAAATAAACCCCAGCATGGATGATGTCAACAACAGCAAAATTTATAACACATTCTGACATAGCAAATAGCTACTTCCAGGTAAACATGTCGAGATCTTCCATTTTGGTCTGAGGTGTCACTTATCGCTGCATTGTGAATGTTATGACCAGAAGCTCCACATATCTTCTTTCTTATTTTAGAAGTTTCCAATGTCAAGGTGAAGCTTTACAAGCTTTTACTGCCTGTCTGTTTATTTTTGGTCGTTACAGGAAATTTATTTCCGTTAGATTTTGATTCACCATATGCGGCCTGACCAGTTCATCTCTGTTCACTGCTGTATATGCCTCCTTCCACTAGATGGAACCCTTTTCCATTATGTTTGTTACAACCATTTTGAATACACAGAACATGTGACACTGTGTTGTTCCTCCAACTCTTCTTTGTGCAGTGTTCCAGCAGGACCCAGGATGCTAGAGGAGCAGAGTGTGTGTAATGGCCTGTTACTCCATCTTCTCCTTCATCAGAAGGTTCTGCTCCCAATCCCAGCCAGGAACCCAGCGGCTTCCTCCTCACCCCCTCCTCCTACTCTCTCTGCTCTTTCATACTTTGAGGTAATCTGTGTTTTCTAAAACTTCCATCTGACATAAAATGTTGTCACTGTTTCAATTTCATGGTCTGTCTTTTTGCACATGTATATTTTGATGACGTCAGTATTGCAGTTAGCAATGACAGCACGTACCAACAAATACAACAATTTTAGCTGTTTGGCCACAGTAATGCCACTCTTTGAACTCATGTACTAAATACAGGGTATCTGCAGGTCATGAAAAGTCTTTGAGTTCACTTAAAATAGACTTTTGAGAATTAAAAAAACCCTTCTAATTTCATTTAGAAAGTAGCAGTTTTGAATATGTGGCAAAATGTGGTTGCTGAGACAGTTTACACCTTTAAACTAAAATTGGATTTGGTGCACCATCAGACCTGTAAGTAAACACCGTGGATTCTACTAGCCACAGTAGCTAGGGAGCTCATTCATTGATGAGTATGTGATGATTTTAGAAAAAACTTGAACTTTAATGTATATTTTTTTCATTAATTGATCCATTCATCGACTGTCTCCCAAATCTTTGGTTTCAAGTTGTGTTAATTGATTAATTATATTACTAGGAATTATTATTATTTACAGCTTTGAGAACAACATTAAATTACATTTTGCATAGTATGAGAGATCAGATGAGATCTTAAAAAACCTTACATTTAATTTGGCGAATACTGTAGAAATACTGTATATAGTAAATGCTGAGCTTTTAGATTTTATTATCTTTCTATAGTGGTGAATGTTCGTTCACTCCTGTTGTCCTTGGTAGGTCCAACCTGGCAGCTGTCACTCGGAGCAGAGTAGCCTGGACAGGTTGGAAGGAGAGACCACCTCAGTCTCAGTGACCAGTGCTTTTGACCAAGCAAAACGGATGCAATCTCAACTCGGCAGGTATTGTCATTAACTTAGCATCAGTAACTTTGTAACTTCTCACGGTTGATAGATAGATAGATAGATAGATAGATAGATAGATAGTATTAATAGGAATGTACACAAGCCTCTCCCTTTATATACTGCATCTTGCCCTGGGGGAATAATTAAGTCCTGGGCTTTTTCCCAGTAGCACTTCATTCTATTTTCAGCATTGTTTAGTCAGTTGTCAGGTTGATGGTTGTATCTTTGGTGATAAGGCTGAGACGTCATTCACAGGGAATTAAGGCCAACCACTAGAGGTCTTTTGCGCTAAAAGTCACAAAGACAGACTGTGTTGCTTTGTTTTATCATTGTTAATTAAACATGAGATTCTGGACTCTAGATTTCAGTGCTGTGATGTGATCCTTGGAACAACTTTAGTTAAAGTTTAAAAGTCCAGATAAGCTTAATGAGATGTTACAAAAGGAAGTAGACCAACTTTAACTGATAATAAGATATTCAAGACTACTGGACCACAGGTCAGTTATTTATTCATTTAATAGCAGAAGGCTGTTTGATTTTTCTTCACTAAGAATATCATGGTCAGTAAGGGCAGGTGACTTTACTTTTAAGGCAGGTAGCAACCCACCGTTGGCTACAGAGCACCACCTGCCTACACAAACTATGACACCCACTATCTGTAGTCAACAGTATCTGCTGTAGCTTGTCCAGCTCACTGTCCTTTCAGTCTAATGGCAAGTAAAAATAGCATCACTCCTTTGCTGCTGGAAGGACCAGAGAAGTAGAACAATGACAAATTGGTCCCCCAGACAGAATCAACATACAGCCATCTGCTAGTGGGGAACTTTTTTCTATTTTTAATTTGTGAATGTGGGTTGGCATGAGGTTGCAATACAGGCATTAAATTACATTTCTGCCCCCAGTCAGAATGCAACATGGCATTCACGTGCACTTACTGATTAACTTTGTGGCTGTCAGCCACGCGTGAAAGTATAGTTGTGTGTCTAGAATCTCAATTTGTGCTTGTGTGTGGATGGGAATTCTGCTTGACGCTAATGGATATAGAAACATTTTGCTGTTGTCATTTTAAGCAGACATGCGTTGTGGTTCTGTTTAATCTGTGATGAAACAGATCTGTCCTTAGTGGAATTCACATTAATGAAAATGTTATTTGAAAACAAGCATGAGGGATTACTGATAATATCATAATGGACTAAAGGTAAAATGAGAAATGAAGGTCACAGAAATATTCAAAGGCGGCAACATGGCAGCCAGATGCCAGACTGGCCAGATCATAATTAAACCATCCACATGTGCCAGTTTAAACTGAGTCATCGGTAGATGTAGTTGTAAAGGTCCAGCAGGTGGCATGAAATGTGCAATGAGTGTGTGTGTGTGTCTTTTCCAGCTGACATGGGAAAAGGTTGGTGGCTGTCCAGGTCTGTGCATAGCAGCACACAAACAGACACAGCCCTCCATTTTCACATTTCCACAGCTCATGTTGATGCGCAACACTCAGTCCAGCTGCCCACCTGCCAGATGACTGTTTTTGTCCGCCAGTTTACCCTCACCCTATTTAATAAAACCAGACATGTAGCCCAGAACAAGAAAAGCTTCACTGAGTTCTTATCCAGACATTAAGCACCCTCTGTAGGAGCATCTTCTCACATCATTTCATACTGCACTGACTCTTGTGGATGCACCACTTAAAGATATTAGATTCTAAGCTGTAAAATCTGTCACAGCCTCTCAGGAAGAGTGCCAAGCTTCAAGTAGAAGCTATACCAAGCCGGTTTTATATGTTCTCACTGCTTCTATGTGTTTGTTTTTTTCGCACTCATAGGGCAAACAAATATCAACAATTTTTCATCTAACAGCTTCCCACTCTCATCTGTTTAGCAGGCATAAAATGCTGCATCATTCCAACTGTCTTCCTAGATTGAATATCTTGCCTGAATCTAAGGCACACGGTTTTTCTTCTTTTCTTATTAGTCCAAGCCCTGTTTCCTCAACTAAATGAGGGGGTTCAGATTAAGAACTACAGTAAATGCTGGCGTGCAAAAATGTATTTTGTTCTTGTTTTTATTTATTATTATCATGACAAGAGCAGCAGCACAGGATCCAGAACAAGTAACCACATTTCTTATGGTTCCTTTGTTAGAAATGTTTGACTTAGGTTTATTTTGCATTACAAATAAGAATTGGACCTTTCTCAGTCTATTTGCTTCTGTACGTCAGACTGGGATTTGTCACTGGGATATTGTGCTTTCTCCAAAAATGTCTGGCATTTGCATGCTGTTCCGTCTGGCCATGTCTAGACCTCTATGGTTCCCACTAACGTCACAGTCCATATTGATTCTAGTCTAATTATACCTACAAAGGATTTGATTTCAAAACAAGTGTCTGCTTTCTGTCTCTTACCAGTTACACAAGATAATATTTCAGAAATGTCCATGTAATTCTAACAAAAAGGACAGAAGGGTTTCAGTAAGCCTCTTATGAATGTTGCTTTCATATCAGTCATTTCATGCATTCCTAAAATTATCAAGTCTAGATATTTAGGTCAAGAAATATATTTCATGTAGGGTTTGGTTGGAGATAAACATGAATAATCTTCCCTATGTAGGCAGGTTTTTTTAATCAGCATTGAACTTCAAATTGTGATTGTACATATCAGTCAGAGTTGTGAGTCAGTGAGTGTACTGTGTGTAGCTGTGTGCACCCTTGTATTTGTCATTTTGTGTGTGCTTTCTTGTGCTTTTTTTCTTATCTGGCCTACTTCCACCAAAATAACATAGCTAGACCTGGCATTCTTGACCCCAAATATGAGTAAGTGCTGCTGTACGTGACTTCATATCTGAGTCTGTGTGTATGTGTGCGTGTAAAAAGTGTGAGCGTGTGTGTGTGTGTATGAGTGTGTATGTGTGTGGGCTTGGGTAATTGAACGGGGTGGGTCAGCTCTCTGCCTCCGGGTGTCATTCATGTTGTTGACCATCAAGTACTTATCATCTGTGCTCTCTTCTCTTTAAGTCTTTGGCTTTCTCCATCCCTCCAAAGCAGCGAGCTGTTCGCTGTCACATGTAATTTGTTCGCTAGACTGCTGTATGTTTAGGCATTGTGGCTAAGGATGTTTTCTTGTCTCATCTGCTTCAGCATCAGTGACAACAACCATGGGTCTACAGTCCTCCACAAGTGAGTGAGTGAGCTCATGCAAGGCAGTCTTAGACCCAGAGCAGAAATGTAGTTGCTTTGCAGCAGGGGGTCAAGAATGGTGATAAACTTTGTAGTGTTTACATTGCTCTAATAGTATATACAGTAATTACATCTAGTGTTATCTGCGGTTTTTGTTTGTCTTTCCTAAGTGTTCGTTCAGAATTTGTTTTCACCACTTTTGATCAGCCTGCTTGAAGAAGGGACTTGAAGCAGAAAAGTAATTCATGTTCATGTTGCAGGCTGCTGTCTGCTCGGCTCATTCTTTGACTAATAGCCTGAGCAACAATCATTAGCTTCTTGCCACTGCTGCTGTACTGATCCATCTGCTGCGGGTTACATACGCCGCTTTAAGCAAGTACGTGACCGATGGGCTGTTTTTGGTTCACGTCGCGGCAAATCAGTTGTGCTTGTTTTTGCTGGGAGCAGCTCATTAGAGCTTCATGAAATGTGTGGTAGTGCAGCATTAGATTAAGCACTGCTGATTCATGACCTGTTGGATGTTTGTTTTCCAAACTACCTGCTGCAGAGGACAGCACAGCCATTTTCTCAAGGATTAATTGTTGGACTTAACTCATGTTAGCCTTGTGATATGCAGATTGATACCCGTAAAATCTGTCACATTCCTGCTAACATAACATGGATCTATCTCAATTTTATTCTCGTGCCATTTGCCAAAATATTTGTTTAATAGTCTACTGATTTGGTCTTTCAGTATTGTTGTTATTCTTGATATACTGCCTACAGCTTCTCTGTTTAACTCATGTTCATTGTTATCTAAACCTTTTAATAATGCTTCATAGATCAGAAATAAACCATGAAAGAAAACTGATTTTGGGTAGCCAGTTTGTGAAAAAATCCCTTGCCTGGTATTTATCCTCCTCCAGTATGACATTTCTTTGTCACACTGGACATTGTGTTTTTACGTAGCTCTATTGTTCTTCTGGAAAACCCTTACAATGGACTGTTCAACCAAAGCCTTCTAGTACAACTGGAAAAAAAATTCTCAACTTACTTATAATGTCATGAATTATTGTCAGAAAAAATATTATTATCGACATTTGTAGAGCAGAATAGTAGTTCACCATAGTACTTATCTAAAACACAGACAGTGATTTAATAACTTTTAGTAAAGTCATCAGTAACATCTTAGAAACATTTTGTAAGAATGCTTCATTAGAAAGAAGTATCTCCTTTTCTCCTCATCTCCTTCACCCCTCACTTTCTGTCTCTGTCTCTCTATAGTCCTGACACACTGGTGCAGGGTTGTGAAACCAAGTCTGACGTCAGCGCTGACATTCAGAAGCTGATTCCAGACCAGATGGCTTCGGAGGAGAAAGGTGAAAGTATGGAGGCAGGCCGTGAGCTCTCCTGCTCTGCTGACCCAGGGCCAGAGCAGCATCTGCACCAGAATGGACCATCTCAAAAGGTCCAAGAGGAGCCACCAGAATTGGTGTGTAAGACACATGGGTGAGTATTTTCCTGTATGTTTTGTCTTTTTTTATACACAGATAGTATCCTTGAACTGACAAATATATTGTCCCTATTCACGTTATTTTGAGAAGAAACATTTGCCCCTTTAGTTCTTCCCATCTGCCTGTCTCAAAACTCAAACACACTGATACAGTTCACTCTGTAGTTCAATGATACAGTATTCTTCATCAACAGGATGTTTTCAGAGATGTCATCGTTCACCTCCATATCAGAGAAGGAGGAAACAGAAGTAGATGAGGTAGAGGACAGAAGGACTCCTTCCTCACCCATCCAAGATGACTGTTCAATGGTATGCATTGTTGATCTTCCCTGATATCTTACTCTTACTCTCATATTCTTTGTTTCTTTTTATTTGACATTTTTATTTTTTCTTTCTCTCCCTTTCCAGTCCAGCACTCACCATCTCTAGCAGTAAATATTGATAAGCAACGACTGTTTCAGTGGCTTTTCACATTTATTTCTAGAACTGTAGAAATGTTGTTAAAAAACAATGTACGACAAAAATGTGCTGCCTCCTACACACGCTGAAAAATACGCTCTGTGGAATGTGTAGTGTAGCGCAATTATACTTCTAATGTTTAAAGTGGAAAATCTTCAGAACATTTGATGTCTTGAAGGTTGTGTGACATGGATTCAATTATTTTTCAGGCTTCCACAGATGCAAGGCAGACATCATCTATTTCAGACTGCTGCATAGCGAATGATTCACATACAAAAACCCAAATGCAGAGTCGGCACACAGAAAGGTGAGAGGAAAGCTTCCACATGAAGACTACACAAGATGACATTTTCTTGCAGTTGTGTTTTCCTCCTTCGTTTCTGCTTTGTGCTGTTTTCATAACAGTAAACATTTGTTCTTAGTTCTTGTCAGATAACATTTAAATAACGAAACATCCTTGAAGTTTTATCAAGATTTAAGCACAACCGTGAATCAAAGATAAGTATGGTGAAAGGGGGCATGGTAGTAGTTTTGGAGCAGTTAACGTGTATCAGATTTAATTTGATCTGATCACTGTGGATGTTACAGTTGTTTTTGACCCCCTCTGCTCTGCGCTTGGCTTCTCAGTTCAGCTCATCTCTCAGCCCTGCAGTCAATTGGGAAGTAGGTTATCGGAGCAGTGTGCTGCTCACAGTCATGGTTTTGATATGATTCCAGTCCAAATAACACTGACTGCCACAGGGGCTCACGTGGACCAGACCAACTAGCTAGCTAGATTGGGTCGACCTTGCATGGTGGCGCACTGACGTTGTTTGTTTTGTTTGCGCTGCCTCCAGAGAGCCACAGGACAGGTCATCTCAGTTATGCCTCATTAGTGTCAGACATGAATAAGCCGTAACCTTAATGGCAGAGCCAGACGACTGTCTGTCCTGAAAGCAGCATAGAACGCTAGGCAGTCCTGCCTGTGAGCAATTTAATACAGTATTGACTATAAATAAAGACAGAGAACAATGTGTATTAGAGTCACATGGACAGTGATCTTACCACAGGGAAAACTGTGTTGTTAGAGATATTTTGAGGGTTGTTTCTGTTAGGGATGTACACGAATAATCGATTAGTCGAAACGGTAAGCATATTCGACACTTTTTTTTTTTAAGAGAATCGACAAATTTTTATTTGACTAACTTTTACTTGGTTGGGGGTGGGAGGAGATTTGTGTTTTACTTCATAGAGACGCGGAACAAATGTTTATGGTTCTCCTTCTGCTTGAGTGTGCGTCTTCTCGCTGTGTGGTGCAAGCAAAACACTGGAACAGACGTCGACAGTAAGAAAAGGCGAAGCAGGCTGTTAAACGAGATGCCGCTAGCGTTAGCTCAGGTTGTTGCTAGATGCTTAGCTCGTTTTTAGGTCAGTATTCCTTCAGTGTTCGTCGTTCAGGGTTTTTATTTACTGGGAGTCGAATTGTCCATAGAGGTCTCAATTAACTCCAAAACAAACGGAACAAGTAATTAAAATCAGTAGAAACGCTGAATAAAGCATACATAAAAAAAAAAAATCTGTTTCTCTGCGACGTGGACACAGGACGTTGAGAGCGGCTGTTTGCTCAGCTTGTTTCTCTGTTTACTTAAGATCCAGACGTCTGATGACAAAAATCCTTCGTCTGATTTAAGGTTATAGTCATAACATTACAAGGAGTGACGGTAACGTGACTTGAAACATTAAGAAAGAAGTTGGGTGAAAATGTTTTAATGTGCGGCCATCCGGCCAACAGCCGGCGCTAGCGGAAAACACAGTGGATTTGTTGAACCTAAACTCTCATGTGACAGCAAACGACAGGAACGAAATAACTGCCTTGGATACTTAAATGATTTCAGACAATTTCAGATATTTCCTCTTAGCGTGGAGCGTGGAGAGTGGAGCTTGACAGCTCATGGAACCCGAATACACCTGCCTTCACGCAAGGCCATTGCCGTCCAGACTGCTAAAAAGTACAACGAGGCAACTACAGCTCTAAAAAAGTAGCAATAACAACCGCTGCATGGACAGCTCTCACATTGGAGTTCTATGTCACTGTCACCCGCCGTTACATGTACGTTGACCGGAACATTTCCGGTTCTGAGGCAGTCTGCTGAAAACATCACCGCTAGACTGAGGTGCGTTGTTGATGAGCTGGACAAGGGAGGTAAAGTTAGTGCATCTGTACACTACAGCGCAAAAAACATGACGTGACAGCATATTATTTTGGTTTGAGTGGAGGGCACATCTTAACGATGACGTCACGACTAATCGACTTAAATTGGCTTGATTAATCAACTTCAAAAAGTAATCAAAATGCCCATCCCTAGTTTTTACTAATACTGAATGTTATTGTGTCGCCTTTTATTGACATAATTCTGTTTTTCAGTCTGCAGTGCTGCATAGGGAACAAGACAGAAGACAAAACCAAAGTGTCTAAATGGAAGGTAAACATACCTTTGTGAATGGCTGCCATCTCCAAATCATTTCCACAAGAGATGACTTAAATTCTTGTCAGTGAGGATCATTTTGTGATAGCCACGTCTGAGAGTTTGTAGCCCTTAGGCTCACGAGCTAGAAAAATGTACTGCGCTAATGTACCTAAAAACTCACCACTGAGAGAACCCTGAAGTTTAGACAGTTTGCTAAAATTCTAATGTTTAGATGAAAAGAAAAAAATAAAATTGAATTAATGTTTGGTTGAATTTTCAGTACAAATAGAAGTAAAGGTGGAGTTGTTAAATGGCTGCATAGCTAAACAGATCAGTAATGACGCCAGGACCAAGATAGAAAGGGGTTTACTACAATGACAACACAAGACATGCTGAGTGCTGTTGATAACAATGACAGAAATGCTTTCCGATCTGACGGAAAGTAGTTAAATTTGAAAATATGTTGGTGTTAACTTGAGTTGAAGAAAATATTCAAACTGTTATCTGGTAAAAACCATAAAAGGAAATGATTTAGTCATATCTCTATATGTGTCACCATCATCTAAATTTTTGCGTGTGCATGGGTGTGCCCACTTAGTGAGTGGGTTTCAGGAATGAGAACTCACCAGAGCATATGCTGTCTGTTCCTGCAGGGGAGAGGAGGAGGAGGACGAGGAGGAGGATGTAGCGGTTCTCCTGACAGACACAATGATTGCAGAGGCAGGAACAACAGCTATGACGTAAGTTCTCCTTCCCCTCAGTCTTTTTAGATACACAAATTAACACTTTTTTTCTGGATGAGGGTATCTATGACAACAGGACTGATGATACCTCCAGTGATTGTGTGTGTATGTGCACCTGTGTGTTTATGTGCACACCTGTGTGTGTATTGCTAGGTGTGAGCTCGCCTGCTTGTGGGTGTTTTGCTTGATTAATAACAGCCTCACTCCCCCAATCCTTTCATCCTTCCACCTCCTCTGTATGACGCACGAAGCAGTGTTTCTTTTTTTTCTTTTTTTTTTTTTTATGAATGAACAGCCGGGGAGGGTGAGAAAGGAGAGGCTGAGCCCTTATCTGCTGCTGCTGTTGATGATGGTGATGCTGAAAATGATGTCAGAGCCCCTAAATGAACAAAAATAAAATGCCCAAAACCAATCTGCGTTATAGTCCAACCCCCTCACTGAGCTCAGGATGTTTTTGATGCAGCTCAATTACAAATCTTTTTTTCGTTCTGCATACCACCATCAGAATTCATTGCATATGCACCCTCTTACACACACACGACACACACACACTCACACTCACACCAGTGAGAACAGCTACGTGACTCCCTGCAGCTCCATTAAATAGACTCCTTAGCCCAGTTTGACAACGTTGCTGTGGAAACGCCTCATCATATACAGTACCTCTCTCCTTCCCTGCGCACACACACCCACACCACACGCACCGAGCGGTATTCCCGCCGACCCCCTTCTCCGTGAAGGATGAATAATCCATGTGGAGGCAGCTCAACAGCTGAAGTGCCGGGAATGCCAGTCTGAGGGAAAACCATGTGGATGTGGGGATTCTCTTCGGGGGCATGCTATACTCTCATACTACTGCACACCCACAAACATGCGGATCAGGTGATCTTGGAATCAGAGCGATACTGTTAATGGAATTACAGCGTGTTGCTCATCAGGGATCCCACACTGGATGCTGATGCTCGTTAGGAAATCTGACTCACTGACTGACAGAAGTCAGCGGGATACACATCTAGCTGGTTGAATGCCTCACCGAGACCTGAGGAGAGCTACAGCAGAGGAAAGTCTGTTATTATCATGAGCAATTCTATCTGCTTTTGTGACCTACTGGGAGCTTTGCAAGATCAAGGATTTGCTTTTGTTTTTTGAGAAGTTTGTTGCTCATAATTCAGCCACCCCCAGAAGCAGCCTGCTTATAGAGCTTTTGACTCATACCTTTTTCAGGAGGACAAGGAAACCACTCCTCTCACCTTATCCTGCAACTCTCTGCTTAAACAAGCTTCAGCCCCCAGAATATCTCTTTTCATAGGAGGGAGTAATATGCTTTTACAGGACTTCCCAAAATTCCAGAGCAGCATGTGAAACACTGAGGACTCAAACTACGACACATCTTTCTGACTTCTCCTGTCCCTGCCTGTCTGCATCCCCTGAGACCATGTTCTGCTTCTGCTTCCAGAGCCCCTCCCTCAAGCTACAAGCCCTGGAGGCTGACTTGGGACCCCCGCCAGCACCAGTGGACCCCCAAGTTCAGGACAACCGACCTGCCCAGCAACAGCCTCTTTCTACTGAGGAGCAGAGCCAGTATTTACCCCACAAGCTGCTCCTGCACTCACCACCGTCATCACCTGCTCAGGATAAATACACAGTCGACTCATCACAGCCTGGTAAGACAATGGCCATGATATCCTGATAAAATGAAATGATAATATTCAAGTTAAAAAAAAATCCTCTTGCACTGTGGGGCAAAAGAGAAAAATGATGTTTAATTTGTAACAGCACATTGCCAGTGATTTATTTAATCTTCTTTTGTCACAGATTTATTTATGGAATTGTTCAAAGCACCTCAGCCTGGAGAGGTCTCATTGAAAGTCAAACCCATTACCCTGTCAGTGCTTTTATCTATAGTGTTTCCTTCATCATCTGCTTTCATTCAGAGCATCTTCCTAGCTGCTGTAATTCCTTTGGTGCATGTTAAACAACAGTCAGTAAATCCTGACAGCGAGCTACAAGCTTCATCATTTCCCAAAGCTGGGTGTGTCTTTCCTTCATAAGTTGAGTAACAGTACTCCGAGGTGCGGTGCATCACTGTACAGCTGCCTGAGACACGATGAATTGGTACATATAATAAGGAAGCTGATGGAGATTTTTTTTCTCTTGCTGTCCTTTATTTCCATGTCTATGTTCTGGGTAAACACTGCAAGAAAACATTTTTTTTTCTTTTTTTTTTAATAGTGATTACAACTGCTAAATATAAACACAATTCAGATGTGTTGTTTACTGTATTTGTAACAGACTAGTAAAGTAGTTTGATTAAGAAAGAGCTATTTGTTGTTCTTTCATTCTCCTTCCTTCCTTTCTTATTTTTATCCTACCTCCCCCCTTCACCATTTCTCTCCCAACTCTCATATTGTCCCAAAACTGTGAAAAAAATCCAAATGAATACAGACTTTGGTTAATATTAAATCCTTGCTCTCTCTCTCTCGCTCGCTCTTTTTCTTACAGCACACACCCCATCTCCTCATTCACCAGAGTCCAATCCCGTCCTCTCTGCTCCCGCTCTCTCTAAGGATATTTCAGGAGATGATATCCTGTCGAGCCCAACAGGCCCTAACACCAGCCCGCTACTCTCTCGTTTTACGACGACCGACTGCCCCGTTCCCTCGCCGCGCTGCCCCAACCTCAGCCACAGCCTGCGCTACAACTCAGACCCTGACACAGCCCCTTCTCCACCATGTTCACAGCACATACGCATGTAAGACTACAGTTTCCTCTCTTAATTTATATTGGAATAGTGACTCACAGATAGATATAGAATTTTTATGTTCTTGATGCAGGGTTGATCCAGGAAATAATCACAGGGCAACTGCAGTGGCAGAGACTGGAAAATTTCTTAATAGCTGTTATGTTAGGCAATCAGTTACTCATAGTTAGATGCATGTTATGTCATACTAAGGCAGAAATATGCAGAACGTTAAGAATGTGAGTGGACTTGTGCACTGTTCTGTGTTCAGGGCTCGCTGCAGCATCCATACAGAGCCAGACGAGGGCTCTGTGTCCATCTCAATGCTCAACAGACACATCCACACCCTGAGGAAGAGGATCAGACATTTTGAGGAGCGTTTTGAACAGGAGAAGCACTATAAGGTGAGGAAGGAAAAACAGAGCTGCGTGGACAGCTGGATTCTCCTGAGTCATGATTGGAGTCAGTGTTGCCTCCTCCAGAACAAATAAGCAGGGCTCTCAGAGCCATGGAAGAGTTTTATTTTTCATGTTTTTGTGAGCGATTGTCCGGCTGGGTGTGTTAGTGATGTTTTAGTTATAAACTGATGCTGGTGATGCTAACCACAAACATTACACTAGAGTGAAGTACTCCCTCTGCTGGTATGCTGGAAAAATTACAGTTTATTACACAATGGATCCTCCCTAACCTGGTTGATAGGGCTGCTGATTTTGGTAATCCTGGTAACCACCTAGACCTGGAACAAGGGACCAAGTACCAAGACCTGTGCAAGATTATAAATGCAAAAGACAGCCCCTGTTCTATTCATGATGAGAGGTGGTTGTTATTGTTTTCCAGCCGGCCCATAATGACAAGACTGCCCATCCAGAGGTGGCCAGACTGATGAAGGAGCTCATCAAGAGTCGCAAGCAGCTTAAAGGTCAGTTTCATAACCATAAACACACAGTCAAAGACATGAATTGATGATTGCAGTGGTGGAAGAAATGTTCTGATCTTAAAAGTACAGATACAACAATAAAAAAATACTCCCATCATTTAATTTAATACCCACATTTAAAAAAAAATAAATACAGGTATTATCAGGTAAATGTACTTACTTGTGAGATGATTCATGGTGTAGGGAAGAAGATAAAACAAAGTTCATATAAATACATATGCATTCATTTTTTGGGATATTCTGAAATCTTTGTTTTTGTGAAAATAAACGAGAGATTTAGAGCAGGATTCACTGTTTGGTGGGACTGCTAAAGGTTGAGAACTTCTGATTTAACTACTGACAATGTATTTATGCTTACGAAAGGGATTTTATGTAAAATCTGAAAAGGATCTGAGAAGGATCTATAGCAGTCAAATACACATAGTGGAGTAAAACATACAATGTTTGCCTCTGAAATGTAATGGAGTAAAAGTCTGAAATATAAAGTATCAGCCACATCAATACCAACATGTAGTCCACATTTTTAGATTTCCATGGTCCCTGTTTTCATGTCACCGTATTTTCCTCTTGTCCTCCCCTCAGAGCTAAAGCTGAGGCAATCAGAAGGCGGCGGGCTGAGGGGGCAGGTGGGTTTCAACCCACCAGCTGAAACATGCAGGACCAATACAGACCAGAGGGAGGCAGCACCAACAGGAACTGAACTGCAGCAACTTAACAACAACAGTAATGCCAGGCCAAACGTGGAGGAAACAGTCAACATTATAACCAACAGACTGAAGGAAAAACGGCGAGAGCTGGACCTGCCTGACAGCATTAAGGTTGATACTGCAGAAATGCCTTAATCACATGCACAGATTTTGTTACATACCTTTTGTGGTCAGATTATCTGGGTGGCATGGGACAATCTATCACCCTGGATAAATGAAGTACAGAAAATCACATATGCTTATTCACTTGCTACATTTTATACCAAAACAGAGCATTACAATAATATATGAAATTTGTTGACCATCTATTTATAACTTTCTCTGTGCAGGAGATGTCCCATTACCAGATGACTATGGAGAAGACTAGTATGCAGAAGTGTTTGCTCTACTTTGAAAGTCTACACGGCCGACCGGTAAGACCAGCCTGGACAAGCTTGTGTTAATCTTTTATTTTTTACGTTATGGCTCCACTTGAGTAGTCTTGTTATCTCCTCTCTGTCCTGACATTGTTGTTTTCTCTCTCTTCCTATTTCTTTATTACCACCAATAACAAAGTGGTCTCTGTTTGTGTCTCTTTCGATCTCTATGTCCTCAGAGTACCAGGCAGGAGCGAACTCTGATGAAACCTTTTTATGATCGGTATCGTCTTCTCAAGCAGCTGCTGCATTTTTCTGCTGCCTCAACAGTCATTACGACCATTGTGAGTAGCCTTTCAATGCTGAATACTGGATTTTGAATAAGAGGAGATTACATTGTAGAGAGGGAGATCCCTAGACACTCACTCATGAGGATGAAACTGACTTTAGCTTCTGAGACCAATGCAGAGGTGTCACTACATTGCCATCTAGTGGTTAGATATAAGAGCTACATCAGATTATTGTGAAACGCTTAATTTAGCAAAGTAAATGATTGCAGGACAGATAATCCTGAAACTAACAATCAAAGTGAGTTGGTTTCACTCATCATTTTCAGATCTTGCTGTGCTGTTTTTTTGACTAAGTGGCTAATTAATTGAAATAGAAATCATTCCATGCCACAACTATCTCACAATAGGCTAGGCAGAAGTAAAGACAAACTATATTCAGTTCTACAATGTACAATGGCCCTAAATGTCAGGACACAGCAACATTTCAAAAATTGTTTGTTCATGACTGGACAGAACCCAGGTCAGTAGTTTGTTTGTGTGTGAAGCCAGTGGTGGCATTTAGCGTGCTTTTGCTAGGTGTTGACTTGATACATGCTAGTTAGAAATTTTGCCTGGCTTTTGCCGTCACCAAGTCACATGACATTAAAACCTTGCAGGAGCAAAGCACCTGTAGTTTTCTGGTAAATTGATCTCCTTGTTGCAAGCTCAGTCACACTACAAGAATTGCCTAAAATGACTGCAGTCCTTTTATACCTCTCCTCAGCAGTTAACATTGGCTATTAAGTCAGGTGGTGTCAGCCAAAGTCTAAAAGTGTTTACTTTGATAGAAAAGTGATCCCTTGTGTGTGTGTGTGTGTGTCCATAGGAAGAAGAGGAGGGCTCTGATGAAGGGCGTCCCAAACAGCAAAGCCCCAGGCAGCAGCCACTTTGGCAGAAACCTCCTAGGTGTGTGTCCTTAGAGGAGTCATTGCATCTGCCTTCCCTAGAAATGACTGAAACACCTCTAGTGTCCCCGCTGGAGGAGGTGAAAGGTCTCCAGCCACAGATCATCACCATGGCAACATTACATGAAGCTTCCAGGTATGGTTTGCACATGTGTGTATCAGGAAAATCTGTTTTTGCAGACAAGGATCAAAAGATTAGCTGAAGTTCATGAAGAACATTTCTTTTGCTAAACCTATTTGTCATCACAGCTACAGTTCATTTAAGTGCACAGATTAATAGTCTAAGAGATCTAAGAAATTGTTTGATTCTTTCTTCTCACAGACAAGAATTACTGGATCACCTCAGGACGGCTCGATTAGAGAAGCGGAGACTTCACCAAACACTCCGAGAGTTTGAGGACCATTTCTACAGGCAGACTGGCAGGTAAAAACAAAACAAATGACATACACAGCACATCCAAACTACTTGATTTTTGAATTTTATTTTGTCTTTTAATAAACTTGGAACATGTGGTTTTCAACAATGCCTTGTGAAAAACAAAGAAAAAACATCCACAAAAGAAATCCCATCGTAATGGTACGACAGTGTAATGCACACTCACGTAACGTTAATACAGCACAGAGAGCTCAGGAAAGAGACGAAGAGATAGAAGACGTTTGCTCTGAACTGTGCACATCCTTTGTACTGTACATGTACATGTTAGTCCTCCAAAGTAAATCCAGTAAGTTTTTGATTACAATACACACTGTACAAAGCTATCTGAGTAAGGCAACATAGGGACTATCAACCAGTTATGGAAGCTGCTGCAGGTTGTTAGGAAACTACAAAAAAAGTTTTGCCTTTTGTTTTGCATCTTCTTTCCTCCGTGTATTTTTAACAGGGCTTGTCAGAAAGAGGACCGTGGACCAATGGCGGAGGAGTACTGCCAGTATAAGAACCTCAAAGCAAAGCTCCGTCTACTGGAGGCCCTGCTCAGTAAACAACAGGACTCAACCAAGACCAGTTGAGTTAACTCACAGTGGGACTTTTATCCAACTTAACAGGATCATATCTGAAAAATCAGGTTGGCAAGCCGGTGGGTCTGGTCTTTTTTTCATGCCATGCTCATTATGTTGATGCACTTTACATGAGGAAAACAATGATGGAAATTGGTGACAATCTGAATGAAATGCTGGGCAACTGCAGTTTTTTTTTTTTTTTAAAGTCCCAAAAACACATCCTTTGTCATTCATGACGCATCTTATTATAAACCTGATGTAGCAAGTGTATGTTATGTAGCACTAATCTGTGTCAGAGATGAAAAGCTGTAACAACTTGATGTTAGTTACATATTAGTAATTTTAAGATTACTGTACGTATATTATGGCACTTGGCTTTTTTTTGTTTCTTGCCAAAACACTATTTTTGGACAGTTTTGTCCAGAGTTAATGTGAAAACTGCATTTTTAAAAAGTGCTTTCTTGGCAAAAAAAAAGGTACAAGCTTAAATGCAATCAGTGAGACAATCCTGTAGTGTTTGTGCATGTCAGTTTTTAGTCCTGCATTGTGCTATGATATGCATTAAGAATTTGATAGTTGATCTAAATTGTGACCATTCAATTTACTTGTTCACCTTGGAAAATATGTGAATGTTGGTGAACGTAGTGCAAGTTACATCTGCTGTCAAATCTGTCTTTCTCCCCCCATTTTGCCTATATGAAGTTAATTCCCCCTAAATGCCGTTGTTGACAATGATCAGAGCTTTTGACATTGTGCACTTCTGGTTTATATAATTTTCTATATATAGATATATATATATATACTATATGAATGTATCGATAAAAATAAATATTTTTTCACATTTATTCAGCTAAACACAGTTTATGGTTCTACTTTCTCTTTCCACTGACTACAATAAAATAAGAGCGACTGTTGCAGAAAAGGTTGCTATGGTAGAGGTACTGACAGCTTTCACACTCATGCTGCACAGAACTGCATCATGCCTTTTTTTTTGTTGTTTTTTTTTTTTTTTTTTGTTTGTTTGTTTTAAAGGTTAACATGTTAATGAGTAGTTCATACTTGGTCATCAGAGACTTTGCGAGTACGCATTTTAGAGGTTGTTGCATTAGTACTGTTAAGATTCCACAGCGGTTTTATGTCTGGTTTTTAATACCTTTGGTATAAAGAAAGATGACCATCGATGCTGCAGCCCTAGAAAATTGTAGTACCAGTCTGTGCCACTAGTAAGAGGTAAAAAGAAGTCAGATTTTGTCTACTGTGGAATGAGAACAAAACATTTCTAGAAAGACGATCGATCAAAGTAATTGGAAACAACAAAATGCTTGTCCACGCCGACAGTGGAAACTCGATCAACAGTATATCAATAATAACAAGGCAAAGGTCATTAACAAAATATGGAACAGCAGATCAAAATAAACAACAGGAATTGAATAGAAGCAGCCCATTTTTTAGTACAGTTAAAGGTTTGGTCTATACGCCAGTGTGGACTTGGAGGATGGATGGATGAATCTGTGTTGTTGGTGCCCCAGGTTTAGATTTCTCATTTGGCGGTTGCTTATGTGGATATCTTTAGGTATGTTTAATGTATGTTATCAATGTTTTAGAGTAACCCTTTCAAGATGAGGTGCAGGTGTCAGAGTGTGTGTACCTTTCTATTTTTCCTCCACTCTTCTTTGGGAACGATGGTCTCTTGAGAGTACAGGAGCGGTGTCAGAGATATGTTGGTGTGCTGGGAGCCTACTAAATCTGCTGCTTCATGCATGTGTTGGTCTGCTTCATCAGTACATGTGGACTTCCTGTGTACAGAGGTCCAGTCACCTCTAGTCCTTCCCTTCCTCTCCTACAATCTGCCATTTCTTAGCGTCCCACGCTGATGTTGCAGGTCTTGCAGCTGGGGTCCTTCTTGGCATTTACTGTGGACAGGCTCATCAGCTGGTGCCCGCTGATCTCAGCCACCGTGCCAGTGCCAGGTCTAGAGGCTCCGTGTAGATCACCTCCAGGATGACATCCTGGGCGTGATGAAACACCAGACCGCCGTCGCCCTCTTCGTTCTGCTTGCAGGTGAGGAAGCGGTTGTTGCTGATGTCGAGTGCCGGAAGCCGCTGCTTGCAGAACTCGTCGCCCCTGGAGCCCTTTGGTGCCAGGACCAGAATAACATAATGGTAGGCTGTATACATGCAGTAGAAGTCTCCAAAGTACAGGTTGGTGTCGGGGTTGAAGAGTGCGTCAGCCCGAATCTCAAAGCGGTGGCGGCCGTAAGGGGAGTCCTGCGGAGGCTTGCCTGTGTTGAACTCTGTGTTGCAGCTGAAGAAAATGCCTTCCAGCTTGCCACTGATGGGTGAGCCGTGGCTGCCACTGTTGTCCTTCACTGACGGCAGCATTCGGTTCCCCTGCACCTCCCTGGAGTTTGGATAAAAGATAACAAAAATGGCTGTGAAACATGTTATCGGTTTCCCTTTAGATCCAATCAGTAATCATGAGGACATTGTTTTAATCAGCAGTTTTTATTCTTCCCCTCAGCCAAAAATATCACAAACTGTGTCTAAGACAGTGTGACACATGGGAAGAAGCTGTCTGAATGTGTAAGATGCAGCCCGAGTCTCCCAACACAGCAATGAACTGAAAACCGATGCAGTTTCACTATTTCTGGAGCTGTAATCATATTAGCCAAGTCCGATTTGTCTCACAGAAACCTTGTGAGAGATAATTACTTAACTCAAAAACAAAATCTTTCTTTATCATTATGACAAACTGCCAGAAAACAAAAGCAGCTTTCAGACAGCAAATTAAGAGATGAACATTCAAGGCAATGAATGCTTCTGTGGCAGCTGCATATCTTCCCCCACAGAGTAAATCTGAGCTCCAAAGCTCCAATTATGAATTGTAATTATACTGCTATCACTCCAGAGGTTGTCATTATATCCATAATTGATGCTTTGTTGTGGGCATTATGGAATTATTCAGCTCCCACCCCAGGTCAGAGGCCTCATCAATTGATAATGTCAGTACCATTGCTCCCCACATGATGGTGCAGTTTAACAGAGGCGCTTTCAGTACAGTGTAGCAGCTGCAACTCAGCGAAAGGGAGAAGACTATCCAGATGACGTCATGCTGTAAAGCCCCAACAAAAGAGTGCTCACAAGCTGTGGCTTTAGTACAGAAACTGTGCGCTTTGTTAGGCGGCGAGCTTTTCCTCGAGAGGATGGAGGGAAGGCACAGGGAGTAGAGACAACGCCATTACGGGAGGAGGACTAGACAGGAAGTTAGAGAAAATGCACGGGCTCCAGCACAGACAAAAAGCAGTACACATTGTAACTACACAGCATTTCAGTAAACAACTAAAATAGGTTACTCCAGCGATATTCTTTCTCTCCTCTGTCTGTCACACTCTCCGCCAACATCAGAAGAGACGTGTGCAACATTTGTTGCCACAATCTTTTTTTGTTTCTTCTTTTCTCTTTTCTTTCCTCCGCATCCCCTGACAACTGTCTGCTATTGTCTGGCAGAGTTACACAAGGCGTTTAGACAAAATGGCAGTATTCTCTGTCATACTCCAATGTACAGTATGTATGCAGAGGAAGTTACTGGAAGAACCAATCCATGAGTCTTCATATATTATTATCAGGCAGAGGTTACTGCGTCGTTTGATGCACATGTGTGGATTGGTGGAACTAATCAACATGCTTTGTTGCAGCTGCACTCTTCAGCTGAATCTGCATTTCTGCCTGGCTACAAGCAGCTTTCTCCAGACGGGAATACATTAACCCAAAACAACCTGGTCATCACTTGCCTACCTGGCATGGTCAAAATACTCTTTATTCTGGTTCCGGTAGAAGACAGAGAAACGCAGCATCCGGCCGGCGATGACCTCTGCCTTCTCCAGCAGCTGGTTTAGATGCACTGTGGAATAATCTGCAAAAAGGGCACAACACAAATCATTGTCAAAGTGAATATGCTGTCATCAGCAAGATCGGAAATTTACAAACGTCATAAGTAGACATTAAATGTTTTAATTATAAAAGAATATGGGTGACTATGTGCCTAATGTGAATTGTGTGCACTCAAGGATCCTGAGACTTGTCCCTCCCTAACTTCTCCATATTCATAGGTTGAAATGACAGCATTTAGACCAAAAACATTTTCAGTCAGGCCTGAAATATAATCTGCTTTCACTCACCACCATGTAAGCAGCTCTGCCAAACGGGTGTGGAGTTTATCCAAAGCATATTTACAAAAAATCATAATGATGCAGGCATTTTCCCCCCATCCCAATTTTGCCACAAGCATTTGAACACACCAATAAGGCAGATTTGGGTAAAAGAGGAAAATTCCCTGCTCTCTCATGCAACAATAAAGCTGAATTGAATGAAAATGAAAGAGGACATTCTGTTTATTTTTGGGAGATTATTACTTTAATGTCAAGTAGCTTTCAAGTCTGTGTGTGTTGAAGAAAAAGTCATTTAGCAGTCTGGCTGTCAAAACACACGGTCTGCTTTCTTTTCTTATGGTTATAGAAGGTCTTGGCAGCATTTTTGAGCATTCTCCTTAATCAGTTTCTATTGCAACTCCGTCACACACACACACACACACACACACACAACAACACTTTTAGTCATGGCTTCAGCGATGGCAACATCTATTGGTAAACCACTTTGGTCTAGATAGAAATATCTCAACAACCTTTCGATGGATTGCCATGAAATCTGATATAAATATGCAATTGAGACAATCCTGATGAACTGTAATACCTTTGGTGACATCTGTGGGATGACTTCGCCCATCCAGTTCTCTACTAATGTGCTGGAAGCATCAGAGAGCCCAAAATGTTAGAAAAAGATCACTGAAAACACTGTATTTATAGGAGCTTTTGGTCCTATCCTACCATCAGAGAGCTCAACAGTGAGATACAGAGTCACATTCTAATCACTGGCAGTGTGCACTACACCTGTGTGCACACTGGTGGTAGAAACTCCACCTCTTGCTGGTGCTGGAGCCAGTCCCAGCTGACAGTGGACAAATATCGCCAGTCTATCACAGGGCTGAGACAAACAGCCATTCACACTCACATTCACACCTAGGGCAATCTAGAGTAAATTACCCTAACCAGCATGTCCTTGGACTGTGGGAGGGAGCCAGAGTACCCGAGGGAACCCACACAGGCACGAGGAGAACAGGGAGAACTGCCCCGTTTGGACCCTGAATCTTCTTGCTATGAAGCGACAGTGCTAACCACTTCCCTAACTCCATCATAATCATTTGTTCAGTTCTTTGGTTTATGTTAAACTGAAGAAATTCCTATAAGCTTCAACTGTACTTTGTGTTAAGCACTAATAAGCAAATGTTAGCATGCTAACACTCTAAAATTAATATGGTGCATATTATACCTGCTTAACATTAGCATGTTAGTATTGTCATTGTGAGCATGTTAGCCTGCTGACATTAGCATTTAGCTCAACATGCAACAAAAGTCCCAAGTTGTAGAGAGAGACGTTGTGATTATGTGGGGTGTGTGTATGTGTGTGTCTCAGACAGACAACAAGCCTCCCCACCTTCTCTGATCTGCCCTCTAGTCTCCATACCATCATCTCCACCCCTCCCCTCCCCCACTCTAAGCCTCTAGCCTGCAACGTTGAACTTGGTGACCTCTGCACCAGAAGATATACAGCACAGCTCCCCTCCTTCCTTTAATCCTTCTCTTTCCTCACCATCCCCTCCTCCATCTCTCCATCCATCTTTCCCTCCACTCAGAATGAATTAGCCTCCCTTTAATATTCACCCTCATATTGCATTGTGCTCCGTCCTGTGCTCCATTGTGTCCTATCTCTTAACACCCTCCGCTTTTGTCCCTTTGGCTCAGGTGGTCGCTGCCAAAATCAAAGGGTGATGTCACACATGCTGAAAATGTACGTACTCACCAGCAGTGCAGAACTCGATGATCTCGCTCCACTCGGAGACGGCGTAGTCCCGTCGGTGTTGATGCGGTCTGGACGGCCACGGTGTACTCGGTGCGTGGGCTCAGGAACCAGTGGCCCCGAACCGTCATGGGCAAGGGCACTGCCTTCGCCACCAGCTTGGTAGGAACATCCTGAGGGGAAGGAGGGAGTGCAGGAGGAAAAGAGGGAAGGAAAAAGGAGGTGAATGATGACAGGAAGGAATGAATCAGAGAGAAATACTCCATTTATGGCTTTCTTTCAGCCACATATAGGGATTTGCAGACACACATTTCATATAAGGGGCAGACTGTAGTTTATACTTGTACTTTTGTTTATGTACACTGTACACTATTTTGTACACTATTCACCACCCCCCTCCAAGTCTCAGTGGACCCAGCTCATTGATTGGACCAGGAGCCCCTGCTAGCAACAGTGTCAGCCCATTAAAAACACACTGTTGCTGCACACCAAAATCAAAATACTAGTATGGGTCACCTGCTATAACAGAGTAGAAAGAGTCAAGTCAAATTTTATTTATTTAGCCCAATAACCACAAATCATGATCTGCCTCCAGGGGCTTCACAGTCTGTACAGCATATGACACCCTCTGTCCTTAGACCCCTGGAATCGGGCAAAGAAAAAACCCTTTAACGGGAAAAAAAATGGAAGGAATCTCAGGAGAAGCAACAGAGGAGAGATCCCTCTTCCAGGACAGACAGACACACAATAGATGTTGTGTACAGAATAGAGCAACAAAGTAGATTTAGAGTATGAACAATCAGGATGGCACCTCATAGACTGTAAGCATTAATGAAGAATATGATCTGGGAGGACGTCAAGCAACAGGTGCCAACAACAGACAGGGCCTGAGCTGCACATTCTTTTCTCCATCATGAAGACAGAGGACAGGCTACACAAACATACAGAGAGGGAGAAAGAATATGCCACAGCCTGGATGCTCATATGCTTGAAGGAATAAACAAATAGAGCCTTAGAGAGATGCAGTGGTTATCAGAAAGGGAAAATATTTTACTATACAGCAACCTGTAAGTGACTACTGGAGAAAAGGATGGAGAGACATAACGGGAATCTGTAAGATTACCAAACCAGATCACTGCCTATCCACTGCAGGAGCTGCCGTTTTCCTGCTGCTGCAGCTGCTGCTGCTGCTGGTGCAATTACTCTCAGGCAGAGAGGGCTGTGTGAGTGATGTTAGCCTATTAGAGCTCGGAGCAACAGCTCGCTGTGAAGTCTTTGAACAAAACCACCTTGAAATTAGTCTTTTTGCCTCAAGCATGAAAAGAAAGGTTGTCTTGAGGTAAAGCATGGTGTATCTAATCTTTCAGCCTCAAATCAGTCATTGCAGAATTCAAACATCAAAGATGATCATATATAGCTGATGTTTATATTACTTATATTTCAGAATGGTTATGGCCAAGTGGCCTGAAGTGGAGAATGTATATTGAAAAAAAGACACCCAGTCTTTGAATAAGAAACCTGGTTTCCATTACTTATAAATGCACATTACTTTCAAACACTTAATATACTGTAATGTCATTTCTTGCCAAAATGTTATATGATTATGTTGTTTGTATTTATTGTCATAATAATATTCTTTTGCTGCCCTTTTATCCACGTATCAGCTGAAGAAGAGATTTTAATCTCAAGGATATTTTTACTTGCTTAAATGATCACTGAGAGAATTATTCATATAGTTTATAATTTGGTAAAGGATACTTTAAGATTACCTTGATTTATACTAGCACATTGCCCAGTTTGTGCTCTCAAGGCTCACTGAGATTTTTCAATTTTCTCACATACTGAACCGCATAATTACAAAAACCTCTTATTCTTTGCACATTCCTTCCTTTTTATGAACTGCAGCAAATTCCTCTCAGTGAGCCTTCAGTGAGAGACCTCTTGTTGAGTCACCTCTCTGTAGTGTGAGGCGTTTATCTGCACTGATTCGAATGTTACCTTGTGCTTGAACTTGTTTGAGTTTTTATTCTCCTTTTTGTTCAGGTCAATGAAGTAGTGTGTGATGCGCTCCTTGCTGCGCGGCTCCATGTCCCAGCAAATCTTGAAGGAGTCACAGGTGATGTTACTGATCTTGATGTTCTGAGGAACAGGCAGCTCCTCCATCTCAGAGATGCTGCCGTCCTGGGATTTACTCCCTGTGTAGTTGAAAAAAAAAAAACAACAAGAAATGTTGATATAGTGGCTTACATCAATGATAAATAGAGCAACAATATTTATGAAAATGAAACTATATATTCTTTAGGAGCTGAGATCAGTGTTCTGGCCGCTAAAGCTTGCTTAAATTTGATACAATATCAGTTTTGAATCTTAAATCTCCTCGTAATGACTTAAACATTATAAGGCATTGATTAGTGATCGTAAATCACATTTTTATTATCTGTGAAACTTGAGACCTCATCAAGTCTAATATACACCTTTAAAAGCTGTATCTAATGCCCAGCTTATATTCAGTCCTTAGAATTTTCTTCTTTTTTCTCCTCTCTCTCTCACTGACTGTAAACCCTCCATACTACTATAGTTTCTCAGTAATTATTCCACAGACAGCACTCGCAGTAGCATATATCCACTATGGCACACATGCACAATGCACTGCCTGTGTCACTGACTACCATATATGTTGCCATGGAAACACATCAGTCCCTCAACACATATATACACCTATCTGCTTCCCGGAACATACGAGACATTAAAATATTTCAAACGCTGCTGATTGAATCTCCTCTCCTCTCGGCAGAGATGGATTCATTTATAATCAGCAGGGAGGGGGAAAAAAAGCTCAGCTACCTCACTGCTGGGCAATACACAAGCCTGTAACAATAACAGTTAAAATACTGGTGAATGTCACAGAACTTCAGCTGTTTATTTAAGCTGGGCACACTTGGAAATGTTCAATTTCACAGTTTTTTTTGTCATGTTGAGCCCTTTTGGCCTGGCTAGAGAGGCCTATTGCGACATTGTTTTCCCCCATCCATTAGTCAGGTCCCTGTAAGTGACACAACATGTAGCAAAGGAGTACAACCCAAAGTGCACACTGAGGCCAGTGAAAATGTCAATGGTTGAATGAGAGCTTTGTAGTATTAGGATGAATATAGACTTTGCGTCACACTCGGGAGACGCCCACTTGGCATGGAAACAATGTGTTTTCTGTGCACGCTCTGCGGTCTAAACACAAGAGCAAGTAAAATGTAGTAAAAAGTAAAATGCGGAATTTGGAAGTAACGCGCAACGCAACTTATCTCTATAGAGAGGAAACAATGGAAGAGGCAGCAGAGCATGGAACGTCCATCTCTGCTCATGAGCTGAGAGAGAGGGCGAGATAAAAGAGTCACCCCATAATTGGGCTCTGTGGACTCTCCTGTTTGGCCTTCACACAGCTCTCCAACAGTGGAGTATTTGTAGATGGATTCATTTCTGAAAATAGTCAAAAAGAAGGTAATTCCTACTCCTGATGTGTGCATCTTGCCCTTCAGAATTGCCAAACAATTCTATCCTAATTTGGCTTTTTTTCAGATCATGACTTATGACTGTCTTAAAATAACATCCATAACAGACAAATGTATGGTCTTTACCACCAGACCACCCCACCCCCCCACCCCCTCGTCCTAATCACTAGTTCCTAATCACGACTAGCTGATTATCACAAATCATCTTTAACCTAAAAAGAAAGACCTCAAATTATTTCAGACAAAACTGTTGCTTATGACAAAGTGAATCTAAATACATGCTGTGCGCTTGTGGATTTAGTGTAGAAACATGACTTTTCAGTGAGCAGGTAAATCTTTGGGAAGAAAATGTTAGAAATCCTCACACTAGCATTAAGTAAGTGTATTTAAACATAGGCATTACCATCTGGACTTAATGCACATGGCTTAAACTAGATTTTAGGGGCACTGGGGAAGGGGATTCCTGGAGTATATAAACATATAAACAGATCAGATCCTCATCCTATAACTGCACTATGCCTGGTTCTCAGATGTCATGCTCCTACATGTCTCTGCTTTGATTTCCATATTTAAGGACCATCTTGTTATACTTCACGTTTGGGTCAGACTGAGAAGGTCAACGTGGGACATGACGGTGCAGCCCTCTGTCAGAAAATGCTCCACTAAGTCAGCACGGACCAGACAGTGATCTCAGCACTGCGACGTCCCACCTGAGACTTTCTGTGCTGCTGACCTCTAACAAAAACAAGAAAAGGACAAGGCATGTGCTCACTGACACCAGTGTCAGGGAAAGATAAAATATACCCAAGGGAAGTGAAATATTGCTGAGGATTTCTTTTGTAAATTTTCAAAAATGCTAAGTAATACAAGCCTAAAAGAACAGATAGTACAAGTTTATTCTAAATGTGGACATAACTGCATGTTTTGTGATTTTGTGCCAACTCATAAAATAAAAGCTTTCAAGTTACTCATTCCATCCCAAATCCTCATAACTTAGACTACCTGCAGGACATAACTATCAACATTAACCTAAGCCAAACACCAAAGATGAAAAACCTGCTCACTCAGTCACTGTGTTATGCCTGAAGCAGGGTAAGTTCCTTGTCCTCTGCTCCTCAGAATGTTAATGTCAACACCGATGTTTCCCTTCAAACACTCTGAAGAGAGACCCCATGCAGGTCTTTGCCCTCTCAGCTCCTTCTGAGGCTGCAATGCTGATTTAGCTCCTGTTCACTCTAATGCTCTCCTAATTAACCTGCAAATGGAGGCATTACACAAACACAGTAAGGCTTTCCAAATGCAGATATTGCCTACATAACACTGTTAAGGCTACTCAGTCAAGCTAAAACTGATGCTATCAGGGAAATGCTCTGGAGGCTACAGTTTACTGGGCAGAAAGCAAAAGATGTGCTCATTAGACAGACAGAGATCAGCATCCACCACTGTTTGTTCTGTATGTTTTTAAAAAAAGGCAAACAATATAAACGTATGAATTAAGCAGTATGCCAACATGCTAACAAACACATCATCAAAATGATAAAATAAACTTAACAACAGCTTGGCAGCACTGAATAGAAGTCTGAGTCATTGAATAATAATAATAATATATACCACGTAGCCTTCCCTGCAGGTAAACACACCAGCTTTGTGAGATCAGTGGCTAAGCTCTACTCTGAATCCACTGGGACTTTGAGAGCACAGGATGAAAGATGGAGGAGCAGGATGAAGGTCAAGCATTAAGGGAGAGAGTAAAACCTTTTACAGTCTCACATGGGAGGCCTCAACCCTCAGTTTGACTTAAATTTATATGCTAGAATTGGAGCTTTGCTCTCGCTACTTTGTAATTGCACCTGGGTTGCAACTCTAGCCAGTATTCATTTTGTTGAGTCATAATTTTACCATGGAAGCCATTATAATGCAATGTGCTTCTGTTATTTTGCTATTCATTACACTGTATTATAATGCTGTGCATGAGGCAGAGGGTGGGGATTTTTGCCTAATCATGATCAAGCAAAATAAGAGTCAGCTCTTGAGCCCCTGCTTAGAGCTTAGGAACACAGATTACCATGCTATGCTGTACATAAGGTTCAAAATGACATATGTGTATATTCAGTTTAATATATAAGAGCATTGGATGTGTTCAAGCAAAGAGCCAAACTACAGGACACAGAAACATCTGCAAAGGCATTACATTTCAAAAGACGGACAGCCTACTCTGTTGAATCTGCTAAACCCTATCAAATGGACCTTATTGTGTATTGCCCTTTTACTCAGCGTGCAGTCAAATGCCAGTGTGGAATAGCAATAGATGCAGGAGGATCAATAAAAATCTTGTTAACATGCATACGCAGGGCCATCCTAATGGCTCTCTGTGGTAGGATTTGTTCCAGTCACACCTGGCTTGATGCTGTGAATTACTTGTTAGCACTCTTTACTGGTAAGAGCAAAGTGATTTTATTTCCATCCAGGCCATCTACATAATGTAAATGCACTCACCACAACAGTGGCAGTTGAGGATTAAAAAAAGTGTCCACCATGTGAGACTACAGTGCTACATTTGAAGGTCCATTCTTCTTCATTTTAAAATAAGTCAACTTTCATTCAAGATTAAGGTTGAAAGAAATCAATTTGCAGAGTATTGCTGGCAGGTGTATGATGGGAAAAAAGAATTGGCAGATGATTGTAGCACTGACTGTAAAGAGTGCACAAGTGGGCACTTAGAGACAGTCAGCCTCCTACTTTTTAAGTTTTAGTGTTAGGTCTAAAATTGAACTGTAGACATGAGCAGTGCGACAGACACTTGCAAGGCATTGATGCTCACAGGCCTTTGAAAATCACGCCTTTGTTCCTCTCAGTGCACAGGCTAGACTGAGACAGAGACCATGCTGGGAGTGAGAGAAGCTGCCAATGGAAAAGCATCTTTCTCTCTGAGCAAGATAAACAATGCCCTGTTCATCGGGGTTACACATTCTGTGCTCCACCTTTTACAAAGCAGTAAGCTCCTGAATAGTAAAAAAAGACCTAATAAAGATGCTTTAATAACACAAAATTCAACAGAGAAGAGGGCTCGGGTTCAGAACTGACCCATTCCTATTCTTACAAATTAATTAAATAGAGGATCCTTAGGGAGGATCTGTTTTTCTAAACTCATAGAAAACCAGAATGAGTCATCAGTTCTCATTTGCATAGACTCTGAATTCCTGAACAACAGGCTGCTCTAAAATCCTTCAACTTTTTTGCAGTACAAGTCTTTATTT
>NC_066848.1:12160449-12191962 GCF_001640805.2 Lates calcarifer
GGAGCAGCTCATTAGAGCTTCATGAAATGTGTGGTAGTGCAGCATTAGATTAAGCACTGCTGATTCATGACCTGTTGGATGTTTGTTTTCCAAACTACCTGCTGCAGAGGACAGCACAGCCATTTTCTCAAGGATTAATTGTTGGACTTAACTCATGTTAGCCTTGTGATATGCAGATTGATACCCGTAAAATCTGTCACATTCCTGCTAACATAACATGGATCTATCTCAATTTATTCTCGTGCCATTTGCCAAAATATTTGTTTAATAGTCTACTGATTTGGTCTTTCAGTATTGTTGTTATTCTTGATATACTGCCTACAGCTTCTCTGTTTTAACTCATGTTCATTGTTATCTAAACCTTTTAATAATGCTTCATAGATCAGAAAAAAACCATGAAAGAAAACTGATTTTGGGTAGCCAGTTTGTGAAAAAATCCCTTGCCTGGTATTTATCCTCCTCCAGTATGACATTTCTTTGTCACACTGGACATTGTGTTTTTACGTAGCTCTATTGTTCTTCTGGAAAACCCTTACAATGGACTGTTCAACCAAAGCCTTCTAGTACAACTGGAAAAAAAATTCTCAACTTACTTATAATGTCATGAATTATTGTCAGAAAAAATATTATTATCGACATTTGTAGAGCAGAATAGTAGTTCACCATAGTACTTATCTAAAACACAGACAGTGATTTAATAACTTTTAGTAAAGTCATCAGTAACATCTTAGAAACATTTTGTAAGAATGCTTCATTAGAAAGAAGTATCTCCTTTTCTCCTCATCTCCTTCACCCCTCACTTTCTGTCTCTGTCTCTCTATAGTCCTGACACACTGGTGCAGGGTTGTGAAACCAAGTCTGACGTCAGCGCTGACATTCAGAAGCTGATTCCAGACCAGATGGCTTCGGAGGAGAAAGGTGAAAGTATGGAGGCAGGCCGTGAGCTCTCCTGCTCTGCTGACCCAGGGCCAGAGCAGCATCTGCACCAGAATGGACCATCTCAAAAGGTCCAAGAGGAGCCACCAGAATTGGTGTGTAAGACACATGGGTGAGTATTTTCCTGTATGTTTTGTCTTTTTTATACACAGATAGTATCCTTGAACTGACAAATATATTGTCCCTATTCACGTTATTTTGAGAAGAAACATTTGCCCCTTTAGTTCTTCCCATCTGCCTGTCTCAAAACTCAAACACACTGATACAGTTCACTCTGTAGTTCAATGATACAGTATTCTTCATCAACAGGATGTTTTCAGAGATGTCATCGTTCACCTCCATATCAGAGAAGGAGGAAACAGAAGTAGATGAGGTAGAGGACAGAAGGACTCCTTCCTCACCCATCCAAGATGACTGTTCAATGGTATGCATTGTTGATCTTCCCTGATATCTTACTCTTACTCTCATATTCTTTGTTTCTTTTTATTTGACATTTTTATTTTTTCTTTCTCTCCCTTTCCAGTCCAGCACTCACCATCTCTAGCAGTAAATATTGATAAGCAACGACTGTTTCAGTGGCTTTTCACATTTATTTCTAGAACTGTAGAAATGTTGTTAAAAAACAATGTACGACAAAAATGTGCTGCCTCCTACACACGCTGAAAAATACGCTCTGTGGAATGTGTAGTGTAGCGCAATTATACTTCTAATGTTTAAAGTGGAAAATCTTCAGAACATTTGATGTCTTGAAGGTTGTGTGACATGGATTCAATTATTTTTCAGGCTTCCACAGATGCAAGGCAGACATCATCTATTTCAGACTGCTGCATAGCGAATGATTCACATACAAAAACCCAAATGCAGAGTCGGCACACAGAAAGGTGAGAGGAAAGCTTCCACATGAAGACTACACAAGATGACATTTTCTTGCAGTTGTGTTTTCCTCCTTCGTTTCTGCTTTGTGCTGTTTTCATAACAGTAAACATTTGTTCTTAGTTCTTGTCAGATAACATTTAAATAACGAAACATCCTTGAAGTTTTATCAAGATTTAAGCACAACCGTGAATCAAAGAGAAGTATGGTGAAAGGGGCATGGTAGTAGTTTTGGAGCAGTTAACGTGTATCAGATTTAATTTGATCTGATCACTGTGGATGTTACAGTTGTTTTTGACCCCCTCTGCTCTGCGCTTGGCTTCTCAGTTCAGCTCATCTCTCAGCCCTGCAGTCAATTGGGAAGTAGGTTATCGGAGCAGTGTGCTGCTCACAGTCATGGTTTTGATATGATTCCAGTCCAAATAACACTGACTGCCACAGGGCTCACGTGGACCAGACCAACTAGCTAGCTAGATCTGGGTCGACCTTGCATGGTGGCGCACTGACGTTGTTTGTTTTGTTTGCGCTGCCTCCAGAGAGCACAGGACAGGTCATCTCAGTTATGGCCTCATTAGTGTCAGACATGAATAAGCCGTAACCTTAATGGCAGAGCCAGACGACTGTCCTGTCCTGAAAGCAGCATAGAACGCTAGGCAGTCCTGCCTGTGAGCAATTTAATACAGTATTGACTATAAATAAAGACAGAGAACAATGTGTATTAGAGTCACATGGACAGTGATCTTACCACAGGGAAAACTGTGTTGTTAGAGATATTTTGAGGGTTGTTTCTGTTAGGGATGTACACGAATAATCGATTAGTCGAAAACGGTAAGCATATTCGACACTTTTTTTTTTAAGAGAATCGACAAGTTTTTTATTTGACTAACTTTTTACTTGGTTGGGGTGGGAGGAGATTTGTGTTTTACTTCATAGAGACGCGCGAACAAATGTTTATGGTTCTCCTTCTGCTTGAGTGTGCGTCTTCTCGCTGTGTGGTGCAAGCAAAACACTGGAACAGACGTCGACAGTAAGAAAAGGCGAAGCAGGCTGTTAAACGAGATGCCGCTAGCGTTAGCTCAGGTTGTTGCTAGATGCTTAGCTCGTTTTTAGGTCAGTATTCCTTCAGCTGTTCGTCGTTCAGGGTTTTTATTTACTGGGAGTCGAATTGTCCATAGAGGTCTCATTAACTCCAAAACAAACGGAACAAGTAATTAAAATCAGTAGAAACGCTGAATAAAGCATACATAAAAAAAAAAAATCTGTTTCTCTGCGACGTGGACACAGGACGTTGAGAGCGGCTGTTTGCTCAGGCTTGTTTCTCTGTTTACTTAAGATCCAGACGTCTGATGACAAAAATCCTTCGTCTGATTTAAGGTTATAGTCATAACATTACAAGGAGTGACCGGTAACGTGACTTGAAACATTAAGAAAGAAGTTGGGTGAAAATGTTTTAATGTGCGGCCATCCGGCCAACAGCCGGCGCTAGCGGAAAACACAGTGGATTTGTTGAACCTAAACTCTCATGTGACAGCAAACGACAGGAACGAATAACTGCCTTGGATACTTAAATGATTTCAGACAATTTCAGATATTTCCTCTTAGCGTGGAGAGTGGAGCTTGACAGCTCATGGAACCCGAATACACCTGCCTTCACGCAAGGCCATTGCCGTCCAGACTGCTAAAAAGTACAACGAGGGCAACTACAGCTCTAAAAAAGTAGCAATAACAACCGCTGCATGGACAGCTCTCACATTGGAGTTCTATGTCACTGTCACCCGCCGTTACATGTACGTTGACCGGAACATTTCCGGTTCTGAGGCAGTCTGCTGAAAACATCACCGCTAGGCTGAGGTGCGTTGTTGATGAGCTGGGCAAGGGAGGTAAAGTTAGTGCATCTGTACACTACAGCGCAAAAAACATGACGTGACAGCATATTATTTTTGGTTTGAGTGGAGGGCACATCTTAACGATGACGTCACGACTAATCGACTTAAATTGGCTTGATTAATCAACTTCAAAAAGTAATCAAAATGCCCATCCCTAGTTTTTACTAATACTGAATGTTATTGTGTCGCCTTTTATTGACATAATTCTGTTTTTCAGTCTGCAGTGCTGCATAGGGAACAAGACAGAAGACAAAACCAAAGTGTCTAAATGGAAGGTAAACATACCTTTGTGAATGGCTGCCATCTCCAAATCATTTCCACAAGAGACGATTTAAATTCTTGTCAGTGAGGATCATTTTGTGATAGCCACGTCTGAGAGTTTGTAGCCCTTAGGCTCACGAGCTAGAAAAATGTACTGCGCTAATGTACCTAAAAACTCACCACTGAGAGAACCCTGAAGTTTAGACAGTTTGCCTAAAATTCTAATGTTTAGATGAAAAGAAAAAAATAAAATTGAATTAATGTTTGGTTGAATTTTCAGTACAAATAGAAGTAAAGGTGGAGTTGTTAAATGGCTGCATAGCTAAACAGATCAGTAATGACGCCAGGACCAAGATAGAAAGGGGTTTACTACAATGACAACACAAGACATGCTGAGTGCTGTTGATAACAATGACAGAAATGCTTTCCGATCTGATGGAAAGTAGTTAAATTTGAAAATATGTTGGTGTTAACTTGAGTTGAAGAAAATATTCAAACTGTTATCTGGTAAAAACCATAAAAGGAAATGATTTAGTCATATCTCTATATGTGTCACCATCATCTAAATTTTTGCGTGTGCATGGGTGTGCCCACTTAGTGAGTGGGTTTCAGGAATGAGAACTCACCAGAGCATATGCTGTCTGTTCCTGCAGGGGAGAGGAGGAGGAGGACGAGGAGGAGGATGTAGCGGTTCTCCTGACAGACACAATGATTGCAGAGGCAGGAACAACAGCTATGACGTAAGTTCTCCTTCCCCTCAGTCTTTTTAGATACACAAATTAACACTTTTTTTCTGGATGAGGGTATCTATGACAACAGGACTGATGATACCTCCAGTGATTGTGTGTGTATGTGCACCTGTGTGTTTATGTGCACACCTGTGTGTGTATTGCTAGGTGTGAGCTCGCCTGCTTGTGGGTGTTTTGCTTGATTAATAACAGCCTCACTCCCCCAATCCTTTCATCCTTCCACCTCCTCTGTATGACGCACGAAGCAGTGTTTCTTTTTTTTCTTTTTTTTTTTTTTTTATGAATGAACAGCCGGGGAGGGTGAGAAAGGAGAGGCTGAGCCCTTATCTGCTGCTGCTGTTGATGATGGTGATGCTGAAAATGATGTCAGAGCCCCTAAATGAACAAAAATAAAATGCCCAAAACCAATCTGCGTTATAGTCCAACCCCCTCACTGAGCTCAGGATGTTTTTGATGCAGCTCAATTACAAATCTTTTTTTCGTTCTGCATACCACCATCAGAATTCATTGCATATGCACCCTCTTACACACACGACACACACACACTCACACTCACACCAGTGAGAACAGCTACGTGACTCCCTGCAGCTCCATTAAATAGACTCCTTAGCCCAGTTTGACAACGTTGCTGTGGAAACGCCTCATCATATACAGTACCTCTCTCCTTCCCTGCGCACACACACCCACACCACACGCACCGAGCGGTATTCCCGCCGACCCCCTTCTCCGTGAAGGATGAATAATCCATGTGGAGGCAGCTCAACAGCTGAAGTGCCGGGAATGCCAGTCTGAGGGAAAACCATGTGGATGTGGGGATTCTCTTCGGGGGCATGCTATACTCTCATACTACTGCACACCCACAAACATGCGGATCAGGTGATCTTGGAATCAGAGCGATACTGTTAATGGAATTACAGCGTGTTGCTCATCAGGGATCCCACACTGGATGCTGATGCTCGTTAGGAAATCTGACTCACTGACTGACAGAAGTCAGCGGGATACACATCTAGCTGGTTGAATGCCTCACCGAGACCTGAGGAGAGCTACAGCAGAGGAAAGTCTGTTATTATCATGAGCAATTCTATCTGCTTTTGTGACCTACTGGGAGCTTTGCAAAATCAAGGATTTGCTTTTGTTTTTTGAGAAGTTTGTTGCTCATAATTCAGCCACCCCCAGAAGCAGCCTGCTTATAGAGCTTTTGACTCATACCTTTTTCAGGAGGACAAGGAAACCACTCCTCTCACCTTATCCTGCAACTCTCTGCTTAAACAAGCTTCAGCCCCCAGAATATCTCTTTTTATAGGAGGGAGTAATATGCTTTTACAGGACTTCCCAAAATTCCAGAGCAGCATGTGAAACACTGAGGACTCAAACTACGACACATCTTTCTGACTTCTCCTGTCCCTGCCTGTCTGCATCCCCTGAGACCATGTTCTGCTTCTGCTTCCAGAGCCCCTCCCTCAAGCTACAAGCCCTGGAGGCTGACTTGGGACCCCCGCCAGCACCAGTGGACCCCCAAGTTCAGGACAACCGACCTGCCCAGCAACAGCCTCTTTCTACTGAGGAGCAGAGCCAGTATTTACCCCACAAGCTGCTCCTGCACTCACCACCGTCATCACCTGCTCAGGATAAATACACAGTCGACTCATCACAGCCTGGTAAGACAATGGCAATGATATCCTGATAAAATGAAATGATAATATTCAAGTTAAAAAAAAATCCTCTTGCACTGTGGGGCAAAAGAGAAAAATGATGTTTAATTTGTAACAGCACATTGCCAGTGATTTATTTAATCTTCTTTTGTCACAGATTTATTTATGGAATTGTTCAAAGCACCTCAGCCTGGAGAGGTCTCATTGAAAGTCAAACCCATTACCCTGTCAGTGCTTTTATCTATAGTGTTTCCTTCATCATCTGCTTTCATTCAGAGCATCTTCCTAGCTGCTGTAATTCCTTTGGTGCATGTTAAACAACAGTCAGTAAATCCTGACAGCGAGCTACAAGCTTCATCATTTCCCAAAGCTGGGTGTGTCTTTCCTTCATAAGTTGAGTAACAGTACTCCGAGGTGCGGTGCATCACTGTACAGCTGCCTGAGACACGATGAATTGGTACATATAATAAGGAAGCTGATGGAGATTTTTTTTCTCTTGCTGTCCTTTATTTCCATGTCTATGTTCTGGGTAAACACTGCAAGAAAACATTTTTTTTTTTTTTTTTTTTTTTTTAATAGTGATTACAACTGCTAAATATAAACACAATTCAGATGTGTTGTTTACTGTATTTGTAACAGACTAGGAAAGTAGTTTGATTAAGAAAGAGCTATTTGTTGTTCTTTCATTCTCCTTCCTTCCTTTCTTATTTTTATCCTACCTCCCCCCTTCACCATTTCTCTCCCAACTCTCATATTGTCCCAAAACTGTGAAAAAAATCCAAATGAATACAGACTTTGGTTAATATTAAATCCTTGCTCTCTCTCTCTCGCTCGCTCTCTTTTTCTTACAGCACACACCCCATCTCCTCATTCACCAGAGTCCAATCCCGTCCTCTCTGCTCCCGCTCTCTCTAAGGATATTTCAGGAGATGATATCCTGTCGAGCCCAACAGGCCCTAACACCAGCCCGCTACTCTCTCGTTTTACGACGACCGACTGCCCCGTTCCCTCGCCGCGCTGCCCCAACCTCAGCCACAGCCTGCGCTACAACTCAGACCCTGACACAGCCCCTTCTCCACCATGTTCACAGCACATACGCATGTAAGACTACAGTTTCCTCTCTTAATTTATATAGGAATAGTGACTCACAGATAGGTAGTCTCAATTTTTATGTTCTTGATGCAGGGTTGATCCAGGAAATAATCACAGGGCAACTGCAGTGGCAGAGACTGGAAAATTTCTTAATAGCTGTTATGTTAGGCAATCAGTTACTCATAGTTAGATGCATGTTATGTCATACTAAGGCAGAAATATGCAGAACGTTAAGAATGTGAGTGGACTTGTGCACTGTTCTGTGTTCAGGGCTCGCTGCAGCATCCATACAGAGCCAGACGAGGGCTCTGTGTCCATCTCAATGCTCAACAGACACATCCACACCCTGAGGAAGAGGATCAGACATTTTGAGGAGCGTTTTGAACAGGAGAAGCACTATAAGGTGAGGAAGGAAAAACAGAGCTGCGTGGACAGCTGGATTCTCCTGAGTCATGATTGGAGTCAGTGTTGCCTCCTCCAGAACAAATAAGCAGGGCTCTCAGAGCCATGGAAGAGTTTTATTTTTCATGTTTTTGTGAGCGATTGTCCGGCTGGGTGTGTTAGTGATGTTTTAGTTATAAACTGATGCTGGTGATGCTAACCACAAACATTACACTAGAGTGAAGTACTCCCTCTGCTGGTATGCTGGAAAAATTACAGTTTATTACACAATGGATCCTCCCTAACCTGGTTGAGGGCTGCTGATTTTGGTAAACCTGGTAACCACCTAGACCTGGAACAAGGGACCAAGTACCAAGACCTGTGCAAGGTTATAAATGCAAAAGACAGCCCCTGTTCTATTCATGATGAGAGGTGGTTGTTATTGTTTTCCAGCCGGCCCATAATGACAAGACTGCCCATCCAGAGGTGGCCAGACTGATGAAGGAGCTCATCAAGAGTCGCAAGCAGCTTAAAGGTCAGTTTCATAACCATAAACACACAGTCAAAGACATGAATTGATGATTGCAGTGGTGGAAGAAATGTTCTGATCTTAAAAGTACAGATACAACAATAAAAAAATACTCCCATCATTTAATTTAATACCCACATTTAAAAAAAATAAATACAGGTATTATCAGGTAAATGTACTTACTTGTGAGATGATTCATGGTGTAGGGAAGAAGATAAAACAAAGTTCATATAAATACATATGCATTCATTTTTTGGGATATTCTGAAATCTTTGTTTTTGTGAAAATAAACCAGAGATTTAGAGCAGGATTCACTGTTTGGTGGGACTGCTAAAGGTTGAGAACTTCTGATTTAACTACTGACAATGTATTTATGCTTACGAAAGGGATTTTATGTAAAATCTGAAAAGGATCTGAGAAGGATCTATAGCAGTCAAATACACATAGTGGAGTAAAACATACAATGTTTGCCTCTGAAATGTAATGGAGTAAAAGTCTGAAATATAAAGTATCAGCCACATCAATACCAACATGTAGTCCACATTTTTAGATTTCCATGGTCCCTGTTTTCATGTCACCGTATTTTCCTCTTGTCCTCCCCTCAGAGCTAAAGCTGAGGCAATCAGAAGGCGGCAGGCTGAGGGGGCAGGTGGGTTTCAACCCACCAGCTGAAACATGCAGGACCAATACAGACCAGAGGGAGGCAGCACCAACAGGAACTGAACTGCAGCAACTTAACAACAACAGTAATGCCAGGCCAAACGTGGAGGAAACAGTCAACATTATAACCAACAGACTGAAGGAAAAACGGCGAGAGCTGGACCTGCCTGACAGCATTAAGGTTGATACTGCAGAAATGCCTTAATCACATGCACAGATTTTGTTACATACCTTTTGTGGTCAGATTATCTGGGTGGCATGGGAGAATCTATCACCCTGGATAAATGAAGTACAGAAAATCACATATGCTTATTCACTTGCTACATTTTATACCAAAACAGAGCATTACAATAATATATGAAATTTGTTGACCATCTATTTATAACTTTCTCTGTGCAGGAGATGTCCCATTACCAGATGACTATGGAGAAGACTAGTATGCAGAAGTGTTTGCTCTACTTTGAAAGTCTACACGGCCGACCGGTAAGACCAGCCTGGACAAGCTTGTGTTAATCTTTTATTTTTTACGTTATGGCTCCACTTGAGTAGTCTTGTTATCTCCTCTCTGTCCTGACATTGTTGTTTTCTCTCTCTTCCTATTTCTTTATTACCACCAATAACAAAGTGGTCTCTGTTTGTGTCTCTTTCGATCTCTATGTCCTCAGAGTACCAGGCAGGAGCGAACTCTGATGAAACCTTTTTATGATCGGTATCGTCTTCTCAAGCAGCTGCTGCATTTTTCTGCTGCCTCAACAGTCATTACGACCATTGTGAGTAGCCTTTCAATGCTGAATACTGGATTTTGAATAAGAGGAGATTACATTGTAGGGAGGGAGATCCCTAGACACTCACTCATGAGGATGAAACTGACTTTAGCTTCTGAGACCAATGCAGAGGTGTCACTACATTGCCATCTAGTGGTTAGATATAAGAGCTACATCAGATTATTGTGAAACGCTTAATTTAGCAAAGTAAATGATTGCAGGACAGATAATCCTGAAACTAACAATCAAAGTGAGTTGGTTTCACTCATCATTTTCAGATCTTGCTGTGCTGTTTTTTTGACTAAGTGGCTAATTAATTGAAATAGAAATCATTCCATGCCACAACTATCTCACAATAGGCTAGGCAGAAGTAAAGACAAACTATATTCAGTTCTACAATGTACAATGGCCCTAAATGTCAGGACACAGCAACATTTCAAAAATTGTTTGTTCATGACTGGACAGAACCCAGGTCAGTAGTTTGTTTGTGTGTGAAGCCAGTGGTGGCATTTAGCGTGCTTTTGCTAGGTGTTGACTTGATACATGCTAGTTAGAAATTTTGCCTGACTTTTGCCGTCACCAAGTCACATGACATTAAAACCTTGCAGGAGCAAAGCACCTGTAGTTTTCTGGTAAATTGATCTCCTTGTTGCAAGCTCAGTCACACTACAAGAATTGCCTAAAATGACTGCAGTCCTTTTATACCTCTCCTCAGCAGTTAACATTGGCTATTAAGTCAGGTGGTGTCAGCCAAAGTCTAAAAGTGTTTACTTTGATAGAAAAGTGATCCCTTGTGTGTGTGTGTGTGTGTGTCCATAGGAAGAAGAGGAGGGCTCTGATGAAGGGCGTCCCAAACAGCAAAGCCCCAGGCAGCAGCCACTTTGGCAGAAACCTCCTAGGTGTGTGTCCTTAGAGGAGTCATTGCATCTGCCTTCCCTAGAAATGACTGAAACACCTCTGGTGTCCCCGCTGGAGGAGGTGAAAGGTCTCCAGCCACAGATCATCACCATGGCAACATTACATGAAGCTTCCAGGTATGGTTTGCACATGTGTGTATCAGGAAAATCTGTTTTTGCAGACAAGGATCAAAAGATTAGCTGAAGTTCATGAAGAACATTTCTTTTGCTAAACCTATTTGTCATCACAGCTACAGTTCATTTAAGTGCACAGATTAATAGTCTAAGAGATCTAAGAAATTGTTTGATTCTTTCTTCTCACAGACAAGAATTACTGGATCACCTCAGGACGGCTCGATTAGAGAAGCGGAGACTTCACCAAACACTCCGAGAGTTTGAGGACCATTTCTACAGGCAGACTGGCAGGTAAAAACAAAACAAATGACATACACAGCACATCCAAACTACTTGATTTTTGAATTTTATTTTGTCTTTTAATAAACTTGGAACATGTGGTTTTCAACAATGCCTTGTGAAAAACAAAGAAAAAACATCCACAAAAGAAATCCCATCGTAATGGTACGACAGTGTAATGCACACTCACGTAACGTTAATACAGCACAGAGAGCTCAGGAAAGAGACGAAGAGATAGAAGACGTTTGCTCTGAACTGTGCACATCCTTTGTACTGTACATGTACATGTTAGTCCTCCAAAGTAAATCCAGTAAGTTTTTGATTACAATACACACTGTACAAAGCTATCTGAGTAAGGCAACATAGGGACTATCAACCAGTTATGGAAGCTGCTGCAGGTTGTTTGGAAACTACAAAAAAAGTTTTGCCTTTTGTTTTGCATCTTCTTTCCTCCGTGTATTTTTAACAGGGCTTGTCAGAAAGAGGACCGTGGACCAATGGCGGAGGAGTACTGCCAGTATAAGAACCTCAAAGCAAAGCTCCGTCTACTGGAGGCCTTGCTCAGTAAACAACAGGACTCAACCAAGACCAGTTGAGTTAACTCACAGTGGGACTTTTATCCAACTTAACAGGATCATATCTGAAAAATCAGGTTGGCAAGCCGGTGGGTCTGGTCTTTTTTCATGCCATGCTCATTATGTTGATGCACTTTACATGAGGAAAACAATGATGGAAATTGGTGACAATGCTGGGCAACTGCAGTTTTTTTTTTTTTTTAAAGTCCCAAAAACACATCCTTTGTCATTCATGACGCATCTTATTATAAACCTGATGTAGCAAGTGTATGTTATGTAGCACTAATCTGTGTCAGAGATGAAAAGCTGTAACAACTTGATGTTAGTTACATATTAGTAATTTTAAGATTACTGTACGTATATTATGGCACTTGGCTTTTTTTTGTTTCTTGCCAAAACACTATTTTTGGACAGTTTTGTCCAGAGTTAATGTGAAAACTGCATTTTTAAAAAGTGCTTTCTTGGCAAAAAAAAAAAAGGTACAAGCTTAAATGCAATCAGTGAGACAATCCTGTAGTGTTTGTGCATGTCAGTTTTTAGTCCTGCATTGTGCTATGATATGCATTAAGAATTTGATAGTTGATCAAAATTGTGACCATTCAATTTACTTGTTCACCTTGGAAAATATGTGAATGTTGGTGAACGTAGTGCAAGTTACATCTGCTGTCAAATCTGTCTTTCTCCCCCCATTTTGCCTATATGAAGTTAATTCCCCCTAAATGCCGTTGTTGACAATGATCAGAGCTTTTGACATTGTGCACTTCTGGTTTATATAATTTTCTATATATAGATATATATATATATACTATATGAATGTATCGATAAAAATAAATATTTTTTCACATTTATTCTGCTAAACACAGTTTATGGTTCTACTTTCTCTTTCCACTGACTACAATAAAATAAGAGCGACTGTTGCAGAAAAGGTTGCTATGGTAGAGGTACTGACAGCTTTCACACTCATGCTGCACAGAACTGCATCATGCCTTTTTTTTGTTGTTTTTTTTTTTTTTGTTTGTTTGTTTTAAAGGTTAACATGTTAATAAGTAGTTCATACTTGGTCATCAGAGACTTTGCGAGTACGCATTTTAGAGGTTGTTGCATTAGTACTGTTAAGATTCCACAGCGGTTTTATGTCTGGTTTTTAATACCTTTGGTATAAAGAAAGATGACCAGCGATGCTGCAGCCCTAGAAAATTGTAGTACCAGTCTGTGCCACTAGTAAGAGGTAAAAAGAAGTCAGATTTTGTCTACTGTGGAATGAGAACAAAACATTTCTAGAAAGACGATCGATCAAAGTAATTGGAAACAACAAAATGCTTGTCCACGCAGACAGTGGAAACTCGATCAACAGTATATCAATAATAACAAGGCAAAGGTCATTAACAAAATATGGAACAGCAGATCAAAATAAACAACAGGAAATTGAATAGAAGCAGCCCATTTTTTTAGTACAGTTAAAGGGTTTGGTCTATACGCCAGTGTGGACTTGGAGGATGGATGGATGAATCTGTGTTGTTGGTGCCCCAGGTTTAGATTTCTCATTTGGCAGTTGCTTATGTGGATATCTTTAGGTATGTTTTAATGTATGTTATCAATGTTTAGAATAACCCTTTCAAGATGAGGTGCAGGTGTCAGAGTGTGTGTACCTTTCTATTTTTCCTCCACTCTTCTTTGGGAACGATGGTCTCTTGAGAATACAGAGCGGTGTCAGAGATATGTTGGTGTGCTGGGAGCCTACTAAATCTGCTGCTTCATGCATGTGTTGGTCTGCTTCATCAGTACATGTGGACTTCCTGTGTACAGAGGTCAGTCACCTCTAGTCCTTCCCTTCCTCTCCTACAATCTGCCATTTCCTAGCGTCCCACGCTGATGTTGCAGGTCTTGCAGCTGGGGTCCTTCTTGGCATTAACTGTGGACAGGCTCATCAGCTGGTGCCCGCTGATCTCAGCCACTGTGCCCAGCGCCAGGTCTAGAGGCTCCGTGTAGATCACCTCCAGGATGACGTCCTGGGCGTGATGAAACACCAGACCGCCGTCGCCCTCTTCGTTCTGCTTGCAGGTGAGGAAGCGGTTGTTGCTGATGTCGAGTGCCGGAAGCCGCTGCTTGCAGAACTCGTCGCCCCTGGAGCCCTTTGGTGCCAGGACCAGAATAACATAATGGTAGGCTGTATACATGCAGTAGAAGTCTCCAAAGTACAGGTTGGTGTCGGGGTTGAAGAGTGCGTCAGCCCGAATCTCAAAGCGGTGGCGGCCGTAAGGGGAGTCCTGCGGAGGCTTGCCTGTGTTGAACTCTGTGTTGCAGCTGAAGAAAATGCCTTCCAGCTTGCCACTGATGGGTGAGCCGTGGCTGCCACTGTTGTCCTTCACTGACGGCAGCATTCGGTTCCCCTGCACCTCCCTGGAGTTTGGATAAAAGATAACAAAAATGGGCTGTGAAACATGTTATCGGTTTCCCTTTAGATCCAATCAGTAATCATGCTGCACATTGTTTTAATCAGCAGTTTTTATTCTTCCCCTCAGCCAAAAATATCACAAACTGTGTCTAAGACAGTGTGACACATGGGAAGAAGCTGTCTGAATGTGTAAGATGCAGCCCGAGTCTCCCAACACAGCAATGAACTGAAAACCGATGCAGTTTCACTATTTCTGGAGCTGTAATCATATTAGCCAAGTCCGGTTTGTCTCACAGAAACCTTGTGAGAGATAATTACTTAACTCAAAAACAAAATCTTTCTTTATCATTATGACAAACTGCCAGAAAACAAAAGCAGCTTTCAGACAGCAAATTAAGAGATGAACATTCAAGGCAATGAATGCTTCTGTGGCAGCTGCATATCTTCCCCCACAGAGTAAATCTGAGCTCCAAAGCTCCAATTATGAATTGTAATTATACTGCTATCACTCCAGAGGTTGTCATTATATCCATAATTGATGCTTTGTTGTGGGCATTATGGAATTATTCAGCTCCCACCCCAGGTCAGAGGCCTCATCAATTGATAATGTCAGTACCATTGCTCCCCACATGATGGTGCAGTTTAACAGAGGCGCTTTCAGTACAGTGTAGCAGCTGCAACTCAGCGAAAGGGAGAAGACTATCCAGATGACGTCATGCTGTAAAGCCCCAACAAAAGAGTGCTCACAAGCTGTGGCTTTAGTACAGAAACTGTGCGCTTTGTTAGGCGGCGAGCTTTTCCTCGAGAGGATGGAGAGAAGGCACAGGGAGTAGAGACAACGCCATTACGGGAGGAGGACTAGACAGGAAGTTAGAGAAAATGCACGGGCTCCAGCACAGACAAAAAGCAGTACACATTGTAACTACACAGCATTTCAGTAAACAACTAAAATAGGTTACTCCAGCGATATTCTTTCTCTCCTCTGACTGTCACACTCTCCGCCAACATCAGAAGAGACGTGTGCAACATTTGTTGCCACAATCTTTTTTTGTTTCTTCTTTTCTCTTTTCTTTCCTCCGCATCCCCTGACAACTGTCTGCTGTTGTCTGGCAGAGTTACACAAGGCGTTTAGACAAAATGGCAGTATTCTCTGTCATACTCCAATGTACAGTATGTATGCAGAGGAAGTTACTGGAAGAACCAATCCATGAGTCTTCATATTATTATCAGGCAGAGGTTACTGCGTCGTTTGATGCACATGTGTGGATTGGTGGAACTAATCAACATGCTTTGTTGCAGCTGCACTCTTCAGCTGAATCTGCATTTCTGCCTGGCTACAAGCAGCTTTCTCCAGACGGGAATACATTAACCCAAAACAACCTGGTCATCACTTGCCTACCTGGCATGGTCAAAATACTCTTTATTCTGGTTCCGGTAGAAGACAGAGAAACGCAGCATCCGGCCGGCGATGACCTCTGCCTTCTCCAGCAGCTGGTTTAGATGCACTGTGGAATAATCTGCAAAAAGGCACAACACAAATCATTGTCAAAGTGAATATGCTGTCATCAGCAAGATCGGAAATTTACAAACGTCATAAGTAGACATTAAATGTTTTAATTATAAAAGAATATGGGTGACTATGTGCCTAATGTGAATTGTGTGCACTCAAGGATCCTGAGACTTGTCCCTCCCTAACTTCTCCATATTCATAGGTTGAAATGACTCAGCATTTAGACCAAAAACATTTTCAGTCAGGCCTGAAATATAATCTGCTTTCACTCACCACCATGTAAGCAGCTCTGCCAAACGGGTGTGGAGTTTATCCAAAGCATATTTACAAAAAATCATAATGATGCAGGCATTTTCCCCCCATCCCAATTTTGCCACAAGCATTTGAACACACCAATAAGGCAGATTTGGGTAAAAGAGGAAAATTCCCTGCTCTCTCATGCAACAATAAAGCTGAATTGAATGAAAATGAAAGAGGACATTCTGTTTATTTTTGGGAGATTATTACTTTAATGTCAAGTAGCTTTTAAGTTTGTGTGTGTTGAAGAAAAAGTCATTTAGCAGTCTGGCTGTCAAAACACACGGTCTGCTTTTCTTAATGGTTATAGAAGGTCTTGGCAGCATTTTTGAGCATTCTCCTTAATCAGTTTCTATTGCAACTCCGTCACACACACACACACACACACACACAACAACACTTTTAGTCATGGCTTCAGCGATGGCAACATCTATTGGTAAACCACTTTGGTCTAGATAGAAATATCTCAACAACCTTTCGATGGATTGCCACGAAATCTGATATAAATATGCAATTGAGACAATCCTGATGATTGTTCAGTTCTTTGGTTTATGTTAAACTGAAGAAATTCCTATAAGCTTCAACTGTACTTTGTGTTAAGCACTAATAAGCAAATGTTAGCATGCTAACACTCTAAAATTAATATGGTGCATATTATACCTGCTTAACATTAGCATGTTAGTATTGTCATTGTGAGCATGTTAGCCTGCTGACATTAGCATTTAGCTCAACATGCAACAAAAGTCCCAAGTTGTAGAGAGAGACGTTGTGATTATGTGGGGTGTGTGTATGTGTGTGTCTTAGACAGACAACAAGCCTCCCCACCTTCTCTGATCTGCCCTCTAGTCTCCATACCATCATCTCCACCCCCTCCCCTCCCCCACTCTAAGCCTCTAGCCTGCAACGTTGAACTTGGTGACCTCTGCACCAGAAGATATACAGCACAGCTCCCCTCCTTCCTTTAATCCTTCTCTTTCCTCACCATCCCCTCCTCCATCTCTCCATCCATCTTTCCCTCCACTCAGAATGAATTAGCCTCCCTTTAATATTCACCCTCATATTGCATTGTGCTCCGTCATGTGCTCCATTGTGTCCCTATCTCTTAACACCCTCCGCTTTTGTCCTCTTTGGCTCAGGTGGTCGCTGCCAAAATCAAAGGGTGATGTCACACATGCTGAAAATGTACGTACTCACCAGCAGTGCAGAACTCGATGATCTCGCTCCACTCGGAGACGGCGTAGTCCCCGTCGGTCTGTTTTGATGCGGTCTGGACGGCCACGGTGTACTCGGTGCGTGGGCTCAGGAACCAGTGGCCCCGAACCGTCATGGGCAAGGGCACTGCCTTCGCCACCAGCTTGGTAGGAACATCCTGAGGGGAAGGAGGGAGTGCAGGAGGAAAAGAGGGAAGGAAAAAGGAGGTGAATGATGACAGGAAGGAATGAATCAGAGAGAAATACTCCATTTATGGCTTTCTTTCAGCCACATACAGGGATTTGCAGACACACATTTCATATAAGGGGCAGACTGTAGTTTATACTTGTACTTTTGTTTATGTACACTGTACACTATTTTGTACACTATTCACCACCCCCCTCCAAGTCTCAGTGGACCTTAGCAGCTCATTGATTGGACCAGGAGCCCCTGCCTAGCAACAGTGTCAGCCCATTAATCCACCAACACTGTTGCTGCACACCAAAATCAAAATACTAGTATGGGGTCACCTGCTATAACAGAGTAGAAAGAGTCAAGTCAAATTTTATTTATTTAGCCCAATAACCACAAATCATGATCTGCCTCCAGGGGCTTCACAGTCTGTACAGCATATGACACCCTCTGTCCTTAGACCCCTGGAATCGGGCAAAGAAAAACCCTTTAACGGGAAAAAAATGGAAGGAATCTCAGGAGAAGCAACAGAGGAGAGATCCCTCTTCCAGGACAGACAGAAACACAATAGATGTTGTGTGTACAGAATAGAGCAACAAAGTAGATTTAGAGTATGAACAATCAGGATGGCACCTCATAGACTGTAAGCATTAATGAAGAATATGATCTGGGAGGACGTCAAGCAACAGGTGCCAACAACAGACAGGGCCTGAGCTGCACATCCTCCACTCCATCATGAAGACAGAGGACAGGCTACACAAACATACAGAGAGGGAGAAAGAATATGCCACAGCCTGGATGCTCATATGCTTGAAGGAATAAACAAATAGAGCCTTAGAGAGATGCAGTGGTTATCAGAAAGGGAAAATATTTTACTATACAGCAACCTGTAAGTGACTACTGGAGGAAAGGATGGAGAGACATAACGGGAATCTGTAAGATTACCAAACCAGATCACTGCCTATCCACTGCAGGAGCTGCCGTTTTCCTGCTGCTGCAGCTGCTGCTGCTGCTGGTGCAATTACTCTCAGGCAGAGAGGGCTGTGTGAGTGATGTTAGCCTATTAGAGCTCGGAGCAACAGCTCGCTGTGAAGTCTTTGAACAAAACCACCTTGAAATTAGTCTTTTTGCCTCAAGCATGAAAAGAAAGGTTGTCTTGAGGTAAAGCATGGTGTATCTAATCTTTCAGCCTCAAATCAGTCATTGTAGAATTCAAACATCAAAGATGATCATATATAGCTGATGTTTATATTACTTATATTTCAGAATGGTTATGGCCAAGTGGCCTGAAGTGGAGAATGTATATTGAAAAAAAGACACCCAGTCTTTGAATAAGAAACCTGGTTTCCATTACTTATAAATGCACATTACTTTCAAACACTTAATATACTGTAATGTCATTTCTTGCCAAAATGTTATATGATTATGTTGTTTGTATTTATTGTCATAATAATATTCTTTTGCTGCCCTTTTATCCACGTATCAGCTGAAGAAGAGATTTTAATCTCAAGGATATTTTTACTTGCTTAAATACAGGAAAGAAGAAAATGTTTTAGGACTGAATGATCACTGAGAGAATTATTCATATAGTTTATAATTTGGTAAAGGATACTTTAAGATTACCTTGATTTATACTAGCACATTGCCCAGTTTGTGCTCTCAAGGCTCAAAGAGATTTTTCAATTTTCTCACATACTGAACCGCATAATTACAAAAACCTCTTATTCTTTGCACATTCCTTCCTTTTTATGAACTGCAGCAAATTCCTCTCAGTGAGCCTTCAGTGAGAGACCTCTTGCTGAGTCACCTCTCTGTAGTGTGAGGCGTTTATCTGCACTGATTCGAATGTTACCTTGTGCTTGAACTTGTTTGAGTTTTTATTCTCCTTTTTGTTCAGGTCAATGAAGTAGTGTGTGATGCGCTCCTTGCTGCGCGGCTCCATGTCCCAGCAAATCTTGAAGGAGTCACAGGTGATGTTACTGATCTTGATGTTCTGAGGAACAGGCAGCTCCTCCATCTCAGAGATGCTGCCGTCCTGGGATTTACTCCCTGTGTAGTTGAAAAAAAAACAACAAGAAATGTTGATATAGTGGCTTACATCAATGATAAATAGAGCAACAATATTTATGAAAATGAAACTATATATTCTTTAGGAGCTGAGATCAGTGTTCTGGCCGCTAAAGCTTGCTTAAATTTGATACAATATCAGTTTTGAATCTTAAATCTCCTCGTAATGACTTAAACATTATAAGGCATTGATTAGTGATCGTAAATCACATTTTTATTTTAAATTTTTTTTATCTGTGAAACTTGAGACCTCATCAAGTCTAATATACACCTTTAAAAGCTGTATCTAATGCCCAGCTTATATTCAGTCCTTAGAATTTTCTTCTTTGTTCTCCTCTCTCTCTCACTGACTGTAAACCCTCCATACTACTATAGTTTCTCAGTAATTATTCCACAGACAGCACTCGCAGTAGCATATATCCACTATGGCACACATGCACAATGCACTGCCTGTGTCACCGACTACCATATATGTTGCCATGGAAACACATCAGTCCCTCAACACATATATACACCTATCTGCTTCCCGGAACATACGAGACATTAAATATTTCAAACGCTGCTGATTGAATCTCCTCTCCTCTCGGCAGAGATGGATTCATTTATAATCAGCAGGGAGGGAGGAAAAAAAGCTCAGCTACCTCACTGCTGGGCAATACACAAGCCTGTAACAATAACAGTTAAAATACTGGTGAATGTCACAGAACTTCAGCTGTTTATTTAAGCTGGGCACACTTGGAAATGTTCAATTTCACAGTTTTTTTGTCATGTCGAGCCCTTTTGGCCTGGCTAGAGAGGCCTATTGCGACATTGTTTTCCCCCATCCATTAGTCAGGTCCCTGTAAGTGACACAACATGTAGCAAAGGAGTACAACCCAAAGTGCACACTGAGGCCAGTGAAAATGTCAATGGTTGAATGAGAGCTTTGTAGTATTAGGATGAATATAGACTTTGCGTCACACTCGGGAGACGCCCACTTGGCATGGAAACAATGTGTTTTCTGTGCACGCTCTGCGGTCTAAACACAAGAGCAAGTAAAATGTAGTAAAAAGTAAAATGCGGAATTTGGAAGTAACGTGCAACGCAACTTATCTCTATAGAGAGGAAACAATGGCAGAGGCAGCAGAGCATGGAACGTCCATCTCCGCTCATGAGCTGAGAGAGAGGGCGAGATAAAAGAGTCACCCCATAATTGGGCTCTGTGGACTCTCCTGTTTGGCCTTCACACAGCTCTCCAACAGTGGAGTATTTGTAGATGGATTCATTTCTGAAAATAGTCAAAAAGAAGGTAATTCCTACTCCTGATGTGCATCTTGCCCTTCAGAATTGCCAAACAATTCTATCCTAATTTGGCTTTTTTTCAGATCATGACTTATGACTGTCTTAAAATAACATCCATAACAGACAAATGTATGGTCTTTACCACCAGACCACCCCACCCCCCCACCCCCTCGTCCTAATCACTAGTTCCTAATCACGACTAGCTGATTATCACAAATCATCTTTAACCTAAAAAGAAAGACCTCAAATTATTTCGGACAAAACTGTTGCTTATGACAAAGTGAATCTAAATACATGCTGTGCGCTTGTGGATTTAGTGTAGAAACATGACTTTTCAGTGAGCAGGTAAATCTTTGGGAAGAAAATGTTAGAAATCCTCACACTAGCATTAAGTACGTGTATTTAAACATAGGCATTACCATCTGGACTTAATGCACATGGCTTAAACTAGATTTTAGGGGCACTGGGGGAAGGGGATTCCTGGAGTATATAAACATATAAACAGATCAGATCCTCATCCTATAACTGCACTATGCCTGGTTCTCAGATGTCATGCTCCTACATGTCTCTGCTTTGATTTCCATATTTAAGGACCATCTTGTTATACTTCACGTTTGGGTCAGACTGAGAAGGTCAACGTGGGACATGACGGTGCAGCCCTCTGTCAGAAAATGCTCCACTAAGTCAGCACGGACCAGACAGTGATCTCAGCACTGTGACGTCCCACCTGAGACTTTCTGTGCTGCTGACCTCTAACAAAAACAAGAAAAGGACAAGGCATGTGCTCACTGACACCAGTGTCAGGGAAAGATAAAATATACCCAAGGGAAGTGAAATATTGCTGAGGATTTCTTTTGTAAATTTTCAAAAATGCTAAGTAATACAAGCCTAAAAGAACAGATAGTACAAGTTTATTCTAAATGTGGACATAACTGCATGTTTTGTGATTTTGTGCCAACTCATAAAATAAAAGCTTTCAAGTTACTCATTCCATCCCAAATCCTCATAACTTAGACTACCTGCAGGACATAACTATCAACATTAACCTAAGCCAAACACCAAAGATGAAAAACCTGCTCACTCAGTCACTGTGTTATGCCTGAAGCAGGGTAAGTTCCTTGTCCTCTGCTCCTCAGAATGTTAATGTCAACACCGATGTTTCCCTTCAAACACTCTGAAGAGAGACCCCATGCAGGTCTTTGCCCTCTCAGCTCCTTCTGAGGCTGCAATGCTGATTTAGCTCCTGTTCACTCTAATGCTCTCCTAATTAACCTGCAAATGGAAGCATTACACAAACACAGTAAGGCTTTCCAAATGCAGATATTGCCTACATAACACTGTTAAGGCTACTCAGTCAAGCTAAAACTGATGCTATCAGGGAAATGCTCTGGAGGCTACAGTTTACTGGGCAGAAAGCAAAAGATGTGCTCATTAGACAGACAGAGATCAGCATCCACCACTGTTTGTTCTGTATGTTTTTTAAAAAAGGCAAACAATATAAACGTATGAATTAAGCAGTATGCCAACATGCTAACAAACACATCATCAAAATGATAAAATAAACTTAACAACAGCTTGGCAGCACTGAATAGAAGTCTGAGTCATTGAATAATAATAATAATATATACCACGTAGCCTTCCCTGCAGGTAAACACACCAGCTTTGTGAGATCCAGTGGCTAAGCTCTACTCTGAATCCACTGGGACTTTGAGAGCACAGGATGAAAGATGGAGGAGCAGGATGAAGGTCAAGCATTAAGGGAGAGAGTAAAACCTTTTACAGTCTCACATGGGAGGCCTCAACCCTCAGTTTGACTTAAATTTATATGCTAGAATTGGAGCTTTGCTCTCGCTACTTTGTAATTGCACCTGGGTTGCAACTCTAGCCAGTATTCATTTTGTTGAGTCATAATTTTACCATGGAAGCCATTATAATGCAATGTGCTTCTGTTATTTTGCTATTCATTACACTGTATTATAATGCTGTGCATGAGGCAGAGGGTGGGGGATTTTTGCCTAATCATGATCAAGCAAAATAAGAGTCAGCTCTTGAGCCCCTGCTTAGGAGCTTAGGAACACAGATTACCATGCTATGCTGTACATAAGGTTCAAAATGACATATGTGTATATTCAGTTTAATATATAAGAGCATTGGATGTGTTCAAGCAAAGAGCCAAACTACAGGACACAGAAACATCTGCAAAGGCATTACATTTCAAAAGACGGACAGCCTACTCTGTTGAATCTGCTAAACCCTATCAAATGGACCTTATTGTGTATTGCCCTTTTACTCAGCGTGCAGTCAAATGCCAGTGTGGAATAGCAATAGATGCAGGAGGATCAATAAAAATCTTGTTAACATGCATACGCAGGGCCATCCTAATGGCTCTCTGTGGTAGGATTTGTTCCAGTCACACCTGGCTTGATGCTGTGAATTACTTGTTAGCACTCTTTACTGGTAAGAGCAAAGTGATTTTATTTCCATCCAGGCCATCTACATAATGTAAATGCACTCACCACAACAGTGGCAGTTGAGGATTAAAAAAAGTGTCCACCATGTGAGACTACAGTGCTACATTTGAAGGTCCATTCTTCTTCATTTTAAAATAAGTCAACTTTCATTCAAGATTAAGGTTGAAAGAAATCAATTTGCAGAGTATTGCTGGCAGGTGTATGATGGGAAAAAAGAATTGGCAGATGATTGTAGCACTGACTGTAAAGAGTGCACAAGTGGGCACTTAGAGACAGTCAGCCTCCTACTTTTTAAGTTTTAGTGTTAGGTCTAAAATTGAACTGTAGACATGAGCAGTGCAACAGACACTTGCAAGGCATTGATGTTCACAGGCTTTTGAAAATCACGCCTTTGTTCCTCTCAGTGCACAGGCTAGACTGAGACAGAGATCATGCTGGGAGTGAGAGAACCTGCCAATGGAAAAGCATCTTTCTCTCTGAGCAAGATAAACAATGCCCTGTTCATCGGGGTTACACATTCTGTGCTCCACCTTTTACAAAGCAGTAAGCTCCTGAATAGTAAAAAAAGACCTAATAAAGATGCTTTAATAACACAAAATTCAACAGAGAAGAGGGCTCGGGTTCAGAACTGACCCATTCCTATTCTTACAAATTAATTAAATAGAGGATCCTTAGGGAGGATCTGTTTTTCTAAACTCATAGAAAACCAGAATGAGTCATCAGTTCTCATTTGCATAGACTCTGAATTCCTGAACAACAGGCTGCTCTAAAATCCTTCAACTTTTTTGCAGTACAAGTCTTTATTTCTCCGTAGGACTTTATGTACCAATAGTCAGGCACTGAAAAAAACATACAAAAGGAAAATTTGCCTGAATGTTGGAAGCAATCAATCGTAAATAACAGAAACTATTTAATACCATTAAGTCAATTCCAAGTGAATTTATTATGCAGCTGATAAGTGGCTGTATAAAATGTACCTGTACCTCTTGCCAGCACAGTCATAGCACACAACTGCTCACGCTGAATATTCACCAAACTAAAATGCCAGCTTACTCAGATAATGCTGTATGTCATAAGGCCGGCCTGCTGTTGCACCATGTTGGAGCATATTGGATAAGCTCTACTCAATCCATTAAGTAACAGTTATCACCGAAGTTACCATTCTATACGAGACTTAGAGAATAAGAGACTAAGAGCCATGCTAGCAGGTCTACGAGGCTGTTCTTAGGCACAGTGCTGCTTTAAGCTAAGTGCATACTAAAATATTCACAATGACAATACTGATAGCTGATGTTTAGCAAGTAGTTCACCATCTTAGCATAGCATGTTAGCATGCTAACATTGGCTCATGGCTAGGTCTGATGGCAAAGTCATTCATTTTACAGGTACTTGGTCCTAAACAAAAGCTTTGGAAAAAGAAAAAATGACCTGATGATAGAGTTACATGAAAAGTGTAGGGATTTCAAGATTTGTGACAATTCATCCTCAGGGCAACATGGACATCTTTACTAAATTTTATGGCAATTCATCTAATTGTAGTCGAGACATTTCACAAAAAAACTCATGGTGGTGCCAGGGGAAAAATCAGGAGATCGCTAAAAAACTTCTATATAAAATTTCATGGTAATCCATTCAATAGTTGTTGAGATATTTCAGTCAGGACCAAAGTGATGGACTGACCGTCACACCAACATTGCCAACCATAGAGGAACTTTGGTCACGTGGCTAAAAAAAATCTTGTCACAAGGTCTGAAATGAAGCATGTTTTTACAGTGAAATTAAAAAATAAGGGCCCCAGCATAATTGTTTCTCACACTGCCCATTTAATCTTACAAAACTTCTTTTCATGGTGTGTCTCAGCTTCACTGTGGCTTTGCAAGGATTGAAAAGTAAGCCTTTTGTTTAGATGTTGTGGCACTGCGTTTGAAGAAACAATGCCATCGTCGATTAATAGCTGGCAGACTCAACACTGTGGGGGCTTTTCTTCAATTTGACACAGTTACTTGGTGATGTTATGCCACCTTTAGCAGAATGTTTTTTTCTTCATCTATCTATCTATCTATCTGGACAGAAACACGCGCTGCCAGACTGAGGTTGGCACAGCTGGAGCAGCAGTATTTTGGGCAGTGAGGAGGGGGGTGACAGTGCAGACACAGTACTTGGTTGCATAAATGGCACTCATCCATCAAGACACCTAATTATGTCAGCAGCCACAGCACAATGGTCTTGCGAGATATGTAGTGTGCATTTCATTACCCCCTGTAAGCACGGGTTAACTGTGGATATAAAATCAAAATGGTGGTCAAAATCAGCCTTGAAGAGGTTGGTGACAAATCTGTTTCCAGTACAACATAATGGAAGTGGGTCCCCTCTGTCCCTGACCTCCGCACACCCGCAGCAGAGACTTCTTATTCATAAGTGCAGATTCTGTATTTTTCCCACCACTCAACACTCTAAGCAAAACATTCCCTACCCCCCTACTTATTCATATTACAACCCCATCACTAAACTGTACCATTAAGGCTTTAACACCCCCTCTAACAGAGGGTACACACAGAAACAACTTGTATCCCACTATTTCTTTTGTGCATTGAATTGCTCAAACAGTCCTTAGTGTGTGTGAGAGAGAGAGCTCTTTCCCACAGACTTCTGAAGCTGCATGCATTTCCATTTGCTGGGTCAGCATAGGCACATAAGCCACTCATGCTGGCAATTAAATATTAATGGATTTGGGAGATAAATTTAGAAAGCTATGTGAAACTGAAATGAATATGGTCCTTGGAAGAATGTATGATCAGATAAAACAAAACAGTCCATTTCCAAGAAAGCTAAAAGTGGGCTATGCAGTCTTCTACATGGGGTGTGGCAGAGAGAGTGAACTGTACAGTATTTCTTGGAGGTCATCTTAATTGAGAAACTTCTACATCAAAATCAAGGGGGTGGTCAAAATAACAGGAACACTAATATAGTCCAAACACTACAAACCATTCCCAAAAGAATTTAACATCATCAAGATTCACTTATTGTTTTCTGAGGGAGTACTCTACCGGACTGCAATTTTCATTTATAATGTACAAGTATGTTGGTAGGTCCATTGTGTGTCTGTCAAAACCAAATCTTAAGAGATCAGAATGAGTTGAGCAGATCACCTGCATGCTGCAAATACTACACATCAACCACCCCTTATCATGAAACTCAACTATGCTGTCGACATTAGTGAGTGAAGTTTTGCATATGTAAGAGGCAATGTGGGCAGATTATAATGGCACTGGCATGCATTGTCCAGCAGTGATACTTAAACTGGTACATGAGTGCTTCATGTAAACCAGTTATAGTATATGAACTACTATATCTGAACTAACATTTCTACAAACTAAAATTCGACAATCACGAATTGTTCTACCAAATCAGCACAGAAGGTAAGACATTGTGACTGTGTTGCTCCATAAACACAGAGCATGTGGGTGTCTCAAAGACACAGAGACACTGCTGTTTACACTGGCTAATCTACTTGACAAATAGGAAAGTGGTTGTTATGCTGAAAAGACCAGACCCAAAAAAAAAAAAAAAAAAAAAAAAAAGCTCCCCAATTAACCTGCAGAATGGGAAGCACAACGCTGGCACAAGGGTCCATTAGAAAAGTCCAGCCCCAGCCTATATACCATTATTAAAATTACAGCTTTAGAATCAGGCCAGCAAAGCACTAAGAGGATATAAACTGCATCCTGCTGCATTACATTATGAGGAGCAGCTCTGGCAGATGAAAAAATGAGGCTGTGTGGGTACAATGACTGCACTGTGATCAGATGCTGGGGGTCATTTGAAGGCTTAGTGAAGACACACCATTGACTCCAATGTGCGACCTAACTGGCAAATCCAAAAACAGATAATGAAAATCTGGCAATGGCCAAGAAAAAACATCTCCATTAAAATTAATTCAACTGTGAAAAGGTGGGATCTAATTTCATTCATTTCACTGGATGTGAATTAATCTACAATCTTAATTAAAATTGGATCTCTGTGACCATGAGTCTTAACTCAGATGTGGAATCAATGGTTTGTAATTGCACTGATGGGTGTGTAGGGCCGCACCGCCTGTGCACACACACATGTGGGTGCAGCCATGTTTGAGCCTCATTCTCTCCTGATGATGACTTGCTTTTTTCCTCCTCACCGTTATAACCGCATCAGGGTTAAGCATGCTCATGTAAAAACTACTTATCCATTTTGATATTGCAAAACTGGCTAATAGGTCGCTTTTCATCTGCAATCAAATTCATATCAACTCTTCATTTGATGGTAAATGTCCAGAAAACTTTTGAATTTTGAGGAGTCAGCCACAGACTATCCAGCACAGATGCAGGTGGATGACTTGATGAATTAAAAATTTAAACACAGGGGGTGAGCTTTTGTGAGTTGAAGCTGGGATATAAGATTAAAGACTGAGTCAGTTGTTAGCAGAAAAATTTACAGTCTGCCATGCACAATGTGCAAATAAAATGATTATGGCAGCTCCCTTAGAAAAAGACAAGAAGCAGCTGTTATAGGCGGGGTGGCTGCCGGCCTCTGTCCATGTCTGTGGTGCTGAAATAAAGACACTCATCACTTAACATTGTATTCTCGCCTGTGCATGTTCAGTTTGCTGGAATAAATCTTTCTTCTAAGCAGAGACCCCTCTCTTGTGAATGAACAAAACCTCGTTGCCACTGTAAAGACACTCAGCTATTCCACACACGCACTAAGCGCACCATCCATCCAAGGAACCGGCGGAGCGACCAGCCCCTATTCCCTTCAAACGCACAATAAGGGTACAGCATGCAGCTAAAACCAATGACAAACAGTCTGCACGCGTTGCAGCGACTCTGGAAATGAAAATAGGGCCTAATGCACCGGTATTATACCCGAAATGTCACAACACCCCAGTGAAAATCCGACAAACCTCTCCTTACCATCTCGTTCGCATAATTGTATGGCATCTAGGCTCAGGTCCTTGATCATCCCCTCGCAGGGACTTAACGGACTGGTGATGTTGTGCGCCAAGCCGGGTACCTCCATCTCTGCAGAAGAGCCTGGATGATGCTACTGGTGAATCGCTCGTTAAATATCGTCCACGGGACTCGCGCAACCACGGGCTTTTCGGTCCCCGATCGTCAAAGGAAGGAGAAAAGAAAGAGAAAGAGAGACGGGTTTCCAGTCAGCTCACCCCCCTCCTCGCTCGTTCCGTCGCTCACAGCTCTCCTCTCCGTCTCCTGGGTGGTGCGGCTAGTGGCGCGTCAGCGGAATCGTCACGGGCACGAACAACACAAGCCGCCGGTTCGGGTTTGCGGAGTGAAACATAGCAGCTTCTGCGGAAACGCACTTAAGTGTGTAAACCTCCGTCAAAGACGCCAGTCTGCGCGTTTATCTTATTTCATGCGCTCCTTGTGCATGCAGCGCGTTTGTGCCTTCAGAGCCACAAGTGTGTGCGCGCGCGAGCGTGTGTGTCTGTGTGTCCTGCCGCGGGACAGTTGAACATGAATAGTTCAGCGGATTAGTGCAGAGACGTTCCGCAAATTCAATGGCTTCTTATGTAACCAGATTAGCCCGGTGTTCCCCTCCGGTTCAAGTCTCCATGTAGACCGTCCACACACACCTATTTCTTTCCCATTTCACGTTCAACGTCATCCCAACAAGGGTCTCTCTCATGTCCTTATTTGGTGAGGTGTAGCCCTCTCTCGCAGGAGCGCAGGTGCAAGTGGACCACACAATAATGAGCTGGGGGGATGACTCTGACATACTGCGCGACATAATGAATGATCAGCTTTGCCTCTGCTTTTCTGCCTAATAGACGATCCTTCTTGTGTTGTAGACATAATGGGACATAATAAAATGGAAAGCCATGTCAGCTCAAAGCCGGAAAACCATACTTTAAGCTAGGGTGTGTGTGTGTGTGTGTGTGTGTGTGTGTGTGTGTGTGTTTGTAATTATCTCCCTTAGACTACTACACCCTCTTTATCAGTGGCCCACAGAGGCAGGATTGCCAAGGCATAAAAGGTCAAGTGCATGTGTAAACTGTGGCTAAACACACACTGAAGGCTGCAGGCGCCTCTTCTAACACTACTGGGCCATGCAGGCGTATGTTCTGATCATCATGGAGTCATTTTCATTTTTATATTTCCTAAAGCAGTCTAGTCTCCCCTTCATACTCCATGAGGGAGCATCAGAGTGAGGCGGTGTCACTTTCTATTTGTTTTTGTCTCTCTCAGTGTTATACAAGGCGCCCTGAGGAGAGGCGACAGAGTGTTTATCTATTCAGCGGACAACGGATTCTGCAGCTGCGCCTGTGGGACCCCTGAGTCATGCTGTCCAATACAGCAGAGGGGTGGGGGGACTGGCACACTAGTCTACCCTGGATCACGAATTATAGTAGGAAAGCCACCCTAAATCGTCTCTGTATAAGACACACTGACACAGCATCATCATCACCAATCACCTATCCAGTCTGGAACAAAGAAAGAGGGAGAACAAGTACAACAGAATAACAAATCTAATTGCAATTCCTCATGTATGAGATACAGTAAACTATAGGCTAGTTGGTGAGCATTTCCATGCACATCGCAGGATTAGAAAATAGGGTTATGGCGGGCAGGGCGAATTAAACTCCTAATAAGCTCATAATCACTGTGGCATTCGGATTCGGTAGGAAACTTATTAGGCGCACCACTGAAGGCCTGAATATATTCCACGCTCAGATTTCACGACGGCAACACTGCATCTGGCTCAAATTTCCTGTCTGGGAAATACAACTCATTAAAAGTGAAGGTCAGCATGCTGATCACTCCCTGTGTCTGAGGAGAGGATGCTGCTAGATTCAGTATCAACAGATGAAATTATCTCCAAGTTATTTATAGGTATAGGAAAGTTATATGTAGCATTATGCTTTTATATGTTTACGATATGACTATGACTGATCCTGCAATCTAAAGAGCTTCATACAGATTAACACAGCATCTGTTTCCACTATAATTCCATAAACCAGTGAGTAAGCTCATCAAAAGTCCATGTACAGTGACTATAAACATAAACAAAAAGAACTAGAGCTCAGCTAATGATCCAAATATTAAAACAGCTCATTGTTATGTATGCCATCATCTATTTCTATTTGTCACCCTCCCCCTTCCCATTTCCCTGCTCGGCCTGCTGTGCTTATCTGACATGAGAGGAGGAGGAGAAGGAGGTGGTGGAGGATGAGGTTGACCGATTCTAGAGGGTTCCTTCTCATCCTACCTCCATCCATCCCCTTGCCATCCCTCTCTCCACCACCCGTGTCCCTCCAGCGAGAGTCATCCTGTGTTAGCGTCAGTGTTTCCAGTAAAGCTGCAGGAGGACAAGGGAAAGCGACACTGTGTCCCCATGTTACACACACACACACACACCAGCCAAGTTCATCCCCTCCTCCATTCTCCTCCTTCACCCACATCCTTCCTCTTTTTCTCCTCACCTCTCCTACCTTTTACTCTCTTCATTTCCATTGCTTCAACCTTCTCGTCACCTTTTCCTTTCTTTCTTTCCATCACTTCTCCTATGTTCTCTGTGCTGTGACTCCAGCTCTCTGAAGTGCATATTAATCTGCAGTGTGTCAGTGTGTTTGTGTGTGTGTACACTATATGTCACAGTGTGTCCTGTATTGGCAGTCCACTCTGATTTGCTCACTCTGCTGTGCTTAGAGCTCAGAGACCACGTGAACATGGTGACAGATGGAAAAATAGCAGGGAAAGCAGTGTGTTGAGAGTACAACAAACAGGCCAAATAGGTTTGAAAAATATATACAATGATGAAAAAAAAGAGGTGATCCAAATCCAAATATCTCTCTCATTATATTTACTCTCATCTCTACATCTTCCTCAGTCTCTCACACGCCCACATGCACACACCCTGCGGTCACTAGACATCACTTCTCATCCAAGAGGTCAGTTATGAGCCAGTATATGTATCGTAGGCCCCAATATTTTACATTAGCAGAAAACAATACCAAGTCTCCAGGGCGCAATGTGCAAGTATGTGTGTGTGTGTCACTGCGTACCACAAACACATTTGTCTGAAGGAAGCAAATGAAGCGTGTCATTGATTTGCAGTGTGGGCTGCAGTTTGATTGATAATGGCCATGTGTGTCTCTGAGTCTCCAAATGAAATCCCAGTTTATCTGAGCTTTTCAAGACTGAAACGCCTTCACTGTCCACTTTGTTGTTACAGCAAAATCTAATGATTAATGAAATTAATATTTAGCCAACATTCAGCAGCAAGCCACACGTTTTAATTAGGAGAGACTAATTAAAGCAGGGCTGACAGACTTATCAATAAAAAACAGTTTGACTGATAGAGCTTGCACAGCACAGAAGAAGGAATATCACTGATATCACTGATTTGCTCTGTTGCAGAAAGTTATATGACCTGTATTTATC